>NC_053023.1:33221420-33233590 GCF_003073215.2 Triticum urartu | reverse complement strand
CATCATAGTACTTTCGGGCAAAAGTATAAATACAGCCTTGATAAACTCAATAAAACATTGTTTTTACAATGGGAATACATGTCACTCAAACATAATATTCTTCGAGCACTGAGCCTCTATCGAACGAGCGCCTTCAAGAACTTCTTCAAAGTAGTGCTCGGCAGCCACTCGGCCTATGGCCGAACCCTGTGCCGCAACAGTGGTGGCATCCATCTCCGCCCAGTATGTTTTGACACGGGCAAGGGCCATCCGCGAGCCTTCTATGCACGCCGACCTCTTTACAGCATCGATGTGTGGCACAGCACCAAGGAATTGTTGCACTAAGCTAAAGTAGCTATTCGGCCTTGGCCCTCTCGGCCACAGATGATCCACAACGGACCTCATGGCAAGTCCGGATAATCTATGGAGCTCGGCCCACTCGGCCATTTGCTCATTCAACAGCAGCGGACGGGCTGGAGCATGAAACTGTGACCAAAACAGTTTTTCCACTTCGTGATCTTTCCGATCCTTGAAGTACTCGGCCGCATCAGCAGCACTTGCAGCCAAATCCACGTAGGCGTCCGCAGAACTCCATAGCCGGTCCAGAGGTGCATACTTCGGATCCCCGAAAACTTAGTCGCAACAAGAAGGGCTTCCCAGATACAATATCGCAGCTTGATGCAGCTCCTCCTTCGTCGCTCTAATTTTGGAGCGGGCTTCCTTGGCAGCCACCCGGGCCTTTTCCAGGTCCGTCGCCTTCGCCCGGTTTTCTTCTTCAAGAAGCTGGTAACGGTCAGCAGCATCTTTTAACTCTATAGCCATCTTGGCTATTTTTTCTTTGCTCTCGCAATGCGCGGCCTGTTCGGCCCTTAACTCTTCGGCCGCCTTTAAAGCGGCCGCATTGCTACTCCTTGCTTGCTCCTTGGCTCGGGCAAGCTCCGCCCGAAGGGTCTCCACGGTGGCAGCTCCATCTGCAGTCACAACATATTAAAGATACTGGCATCATGCTGCTCTTATTATGTGACAATCACCAGAAAAATCACCTACCCTGTGCCTCGTCAAGCCGCTTGTTAACAAGCACGATGTCGGCATCTGCCGCATCTAGTTGCCGCCTTAGTTCGGCAAACCCATCAGTCCGGCTAGCCACCGGAGCTTCAACCACCTGCACATAAAGGCGGTCTGGTTATTACCTGGGACTATGATCCTCTGTTTGCCGCCGTTTTCGACGACAACCAGAGTCTCAGGGGCTACTATCTACACAGGGCACATCTAAAAATGTGCGGTACTGTCAACAATGTACATCATTTCGTGTACCTCAAAACCCGTCAGTAGACTCATAAAGGCTTCATGCAACCCGCTTTCGGCGGACGAAATCCTTTCAATCACCGTACCCATTGATACGTCTCCAACGTATCTATAATTTTTGATTGCTCCATGCTATATTATCTACTGTTTTGGACTATATTGGGCTTTATTTTCCACTTTTATATTATTTTTGGGACTAACCTATTAACCGGAGGGCCAGCCCAGAATTGTTGTTTTTGCCTATTTCGGTGTTTCGAATAAACAGAATATCAAACGGAGTCCAAACGGAATAAAATCTTCGGAAACGTGATTTTCTCACCGAACGTGATCCAGGAGACTTGGACCCTACTGCAAGGGATAAAACAGGTGGTCACGAGGGTGGGGTGCCCCCCCCTAGGGCGAACCCCCCTGCCTCATGGGCCCCTTGGTGCTCCACCGACGTACTTCTTCCTCCTATATATATACACACGTACCCCCAAACGATCAGAACAGGAGCCAAAAACCTAATTCCACCGCCGCAACTTTCTGTATCCACGAGATCCCATCTTGGGGCCTGTTCCGGAGCTCGCCGGAAGAGGGCCGTCATCACGGAGGGCTTCTACATCATCCTAGCCCCTCCGATGAAGTGTGAGTAGTTTACCTCAGACCTTCGGGTCCATAGTTAGTAGCTAGATGGCTTCTTCTCTCTCTTTGAATCTCAATACAAAGTTCTCCCCCTCTCTTGTGGAGATCTATTCGATGTAATCTTCTTTTTGCGGTGTGTTTGTTGAGACCGATGAATTGTGGGTTTATGATCAAGTCTATCTATGAATAATATTTGAATCTTCTCTGAATTATTTTATGCATGATTGGTTATCTTTGCAAGTCTCTTCGAATTATCCGTTTGGTTTGGCCAACTAGATTGGTAGTTCTTGCCATGGGAGAAGTGCTTAGCTTTGGGTTCGATCTTGCGGTGTCCTTACCCAGTGACAGAAGGGGCAGCAAGGCACGTATTGTATCGTTGCCATCGAGGATAACAAGATGGGGTTTATTTCATATTGCATGAATTTATCTCTCTACATCATGTCATCTTGCTTAAGGCGTTACTCTGTTTTTAACTTAATACTCTAGATGCATGCTGGATAGCGGTCGATGAGTGGAGTAATAGTAGTAGATGCAGAATCGTTTCGATCTACTTGTCACGAACGTGATGCCTATATACATGATCATGCCTAGATATTCTCATAATTATGCACAATTCTATCAATTGCTCAACAGTAATTTGTTCACCCACCGTAGAATACTTATGCTCTTGAGAGAAGCCACTAGTGAAACCTATGGCCCCGGGTCTATTCTCATCATATCAATCTCCATTAATTTTATATTGCTTTGCTATTACTTTGCCTTTACTTTTTACTTTGCATCTTTATATCAAAAATACCAAAAATATTCTATCTATCAGATCTCACTCTCGTAAGTGACCGTGAAGGGCTTGACAACCCCTAATCGCGTTGGTTGCGAGTAGCTATCGCTTTGTGCGGGTACGAGGGACTTGAGCTTGGGCTCCTACTGGATTGATACCTTGGTTCTCAAAAACTGAGGGAAATACTTATGCTACTCTGCTGCATCATCCCTTCCTCTTCGGGGAAAACCAACGCAAGCTCAAGACGTAGCACCCATCAACGTGTGGTGCTCTTCTGAGATAGCCGCTTGCTCTAGCAGATCCCTCGGTACGTCCGACCGCACACCAGACGGTGCCAGGACTCTTTTGATTGCTCTCTTCAAGAGCCGGATACTGAGGACTTCGGGTGGCCATAGGATTACCTTCTGGCCTTGCCGGATCAGGAGAAACCCTCCGCGACGACACCTCGGGGTCGCCCGCCTCGTGAGGCGGTGTGGCAGGGGGAGGCGTTTCGCTCTCCATCATCTCTGGAAGAAGATCCCCTGAAGACGAGCTCTGCTGAGAAGGGCTAAGATCCGAACTGCAAGATAAATGCTTCGATTATTTTCCTCAGAAGTAAAGCGAGATATTTTCATTATTAAGTACCCTTTTACTTACAGCTCGGTGGAGGGCTGATCCCCTTGAGGGCATAGTGCGGCCAGGGTATCCCCCAGGGCAGGACCCTCCGGCGGAGATTTCTTCCCCCGTTTGGAGACCATTGTCTTCGGGTCCTCAGAGGCGGTTCTCTTCCTTCCCTGGGGAGAGGAAGTTTCAGTTCCTCCTCCCCGGCTAACCTCCTTCGGAGGCGCTAGCCTCCTTGTTCCCCCCTTTATCTTCTCCTGGGCGCTTGATAAGGCGCGATCTCCAGCATCCTGGTTAGCACGGGATTTGGTGAGGTCTCAGGGAGGGGGGGACACCTGATCAACTTTGCCTTCGCTATCCAATCCTGGTCAAAGAGCGGCTTTTTTAGGGCAACGTTGCGATAAAATAAACGGACAGTGTGTTCGGATGCGGGGCTACTTACTTGGGTATCCGGGCGATTGCAGCTCAGACCTGCATCCTCAGTGATGTCCGGACACATTATTTGTGGTCCGAAGAACAATTTGTACATCTCTTCGTGCGTCATGCCGAGGAAATGTTGAATAGCTCGCGGTCCTTCCGGGTTGAATTCCCACATGCGAAGGGGCCGGCGTTTGCAAGGCTGGACTTGACGAACTAGCATAACTTGCACTACCATAACCAGACTGAAATCTCTCTCAAAGAGATCTGGATACGGATTTGCAGTATTGGCACGTCCTTGGCTGGACCCCAGCTCAGCCCCCTGCTGATCCATGACATCAGTTGTGGTGGGGGCCTGAGCGAAAGGTGGGGGCAGCTACCCACTTGGCACTTCGGGGAGCTGTGATGTAGAACCACTCCCGCTGCCACAATCCGGACACCTCTGGGAAGCAACCCTCAGGCCATGGAGCCCAGCGATTTTGCTTATTAAGCCTCCGCACGCTGCGTGCTGCCCCTCGATCATCTTCGGCTTCACATCGAAGGTCTTGAGCCACAGGCCGAAGTGAGGGGTAATGCGGAGGAAGGCCTCACATACGACAATAAATGTCGAGATGTGAAGAAGGGAATCCGGGGCCAGATCATGAAAATCTAGCCCATAATAGAACATAAGACCCCTAACAAAGGGATCCAGAGCGAGGCCTAGTCCTCAGAGGAAGTGGGAGACGAACACGACGCTCTCGTTGGGTTCGAGAGTAGGGACGACCTGCCCTCGGGCAGGCAGCCGATGCGAAATTTCTACGGTCAGATATCTGGCCTCTCTCAACTTCTTGATGTCCTCCTCCGTGACAGAGGAAGGCATCCACCGACCTTGAAGGTTGGATCGGACATAGTTGAAGCGAAGCACCTGACCTGAGTTTTGGGTGTTAGAACTCGAGGCGGGGGAAGGATTTGATTGAGCACGAGAGGGAAAAAAGAAAAAGCCTTGTCCCCTTTATAAAGAGGGTGAATATCAAGCGTCCTCCTCGTGGCCGTTTGGGACTTGCCTAAGATCTAGGAGTCCTACCAATAGGCACGGTTGGGTTACCCACGTCCGTATTGATGAGAATCCCGTATAAAGGGGACACGATCTCTGCTTCGACAAGACGTGCCAAGGAAACCGCCTCGCGAAAACACGCTGAGATGGGTATGAAAAATGATTCGAATAAAGACCTTGGTTGTGGTGTGATGTCACACTACGGGATACGTCAGCAGATTAGATTTGTGGAAATATTATTCTCTCTACGGTGGTATGTGGAACTTGTTTTGCAGAGCCGGACACGATCCTCGTGTTCAAAATCTTCTATGAAGTATTCGGAGGAGGAACCCGCCTTGCAATGCCGAAGACAATCTGCGCGCCGGACTCATCGTCATTGAAGCCTGGTTCAGGGGCTACTGAGGGAGTCCTGGATTAGGGGGTATCCGGACAGCCGGATTATATCCTTTGGCCGGACTGTTGGACTATGAAGATACAAGATTGAAGACTTCGTCCCGTGTCCGGATGGGACTCTCCTTGGCGTGGAAGGCAAGCTTGGCAATACGGATATGTAGATCTCCTTCCTTGTAACCGACTCTGTGTAACCCTAGCCCCCTCCGGTGTCTATATAAACCGGAGGGTTTAGTCCGTAGGACCAACAACAACAATCATACCATAGGCTAGCTTCTAGGGTTTAGCCTCTTCGATCTCGTGGTAGATCAACTCTTGTAATACTCATATCATCAAGATCAATCAAGCAGGAGTAGGGTTTTACCTCCATCGAGAGGGCCCGAACCTGGGTAAAAACATCGTGTCCCCCGTCTCCTGTTACCATCCGCCTAGACGCACAGTTCGGGACCCCCTACCCGAGATCCGCCGGTTTTGACACCGACAAGAGCCTAAGCTTGGGGATGCCCATGGCACCCCAAGATAATCTAAGGACACCTAAAAGCCAAAGCTTTGGGGATGCCCCGGAAGGCATCCCCTCTTTCGTCTACTTCTATCGGTAACTTTACTTGGAGCTATATTTTTATTCGCCACATGATATGTGTTTTGCTTGGAGCGTCTTGTATGATTGAGTCCTTTGCTTGTTAGTTTACTAAGGGAGTCCTGGATTAGGGGGTGTTCGGATAGCCGAACTATACCTTCAGCCGGACTCCTGGACTATGAAGATACAAGATTGAAGACTCCGTCCCGTGTCCGGAAGGGACTTTCCTTGGCGTGGAAGGCAAGCTTGGCGATACGGATGTTCAGATCTCCTACCATTGTAACCGACTCTATGTAACCCTAACCCTATCCGGTGTCTATATAAACGGAGGGTTTTAGTCCGTAGGACAACATACACATCAACAATCATACCATAGGCTAGCTTCTAGGGTTTAGCCTCTCTGATCTCGTGGTAGATCTACTCTTGTACTACCCATATCATCAATATTAATCAAGCAGGACGTAGGGTTTTACCTCCATCGAGAGGGCCCGAACCTGGGTAAAACTTCGTGTCCCTTGCCTCCTGTTACCATCCGGCCTAGACGCACAGTTCGGGACCCCCTACCCGAGATCCGCCGGTTTTGACACCGACATTGGTGCTTTCATTGAGAGTTCCTCTGTGTCGTCGCCGTCAGGCTCGATGGCTCCTACGATCATCATAGCGATGCAGTCCAGGGTGAGACCTTCCCCCGGACAGATCTTCGTCTTGCGGCTTCGGACTGCGGGCCAATTTGTCGGCGTTCTGGGAACGGGGGTCCCTAGACTTGCCTGCCTGCGGCCTGCGGCGTGGCTCAGGAGGGCCCAGCACGGCCCATCTTCATCAACACAGACCCAAGACCCTCGCGAGGGGCCAAGCCTCGCGGGGCGGACGACACGGAGCTTCCTCAGGCACGGCCTCATCAGGCTGGCTCGCGAGGAGGCGGAGAGATCAAGGCGGGGTACCTCACGAGGTGCCCGTGACGCAAGCCATGACGACCGAGGGCGCCAGGCGGGTGCCAGCCCGCGCAGTGTCCTCCTTTCCTCTTTGGTGCAAAGGGGGCAAGCGCAGCCGCGGAGTACCGAGGCATCAGGCAAAGGTTGCCATTTCGGTGCAACGAGACAGGACCAGAAGAAGCCCAAGACGGCGTCACCACCAGAGCTTTGTGCAGGCGAAGACTACTTTTGTCAGGGTATCTAGTAGTAGCTGTACCCCTTCAAATTAGCCCGCCATTGTTGGCTGCCTTCCCGCTCAATATTTGGGAAGAGGACTAGGGCCTCTATAAATGGGACCATCCACCCACCGAGGAGGGGGATTCGATCAGAGAGAGAGAGAGAGAAGGGTGGCTGAACTCCTCCCAGCAGTTCATCGCCCCAGCCAAGAACAGACCCTCGCGAGGCTGTTCCTCCTTGTATCATTCATCATCATCAGCCCAAGAGGCAATCCACCACACCACAGACTGGAGTAGGGTATTACACCACAACGGTGGCCCGAACCAGTATAAACCCTGTGTCCCTTGTGTTGTTCTTTCCATAGCTTAGATCTTGGCGAGGCGGAGGGGTGCAGGTAGGTAGGAAGCGAAATCTCCACGCGCACCCCAGTGTTAGAACCTCAAGGGTCTGAACCCGAAATCCGACATTTGGCGCGCCAGGTAGGGGTGCGCCGGAATCCACCTTCTACCGCTTCGTGCCCCGTCGTCATCACCATGTCCGGCGACCAGGCGGGCAACCCAGATCCATGGGCGGCGTGGCCCCCCGCAGAGCCGCTCGCCTCGGGCGACCCCGTGCCCCAGGCAGCTCGCGGTCCGCAGGGCGCTGCGGGCCGCGGGCGACGCGGACAGGCTTCGACAGCTCTCACACCGCGGCAGGCGCGGTCGGCAGCAAGGGCCTCCAATCACGCCGCGACCACGACACCGTACACCCGCCGGGAGCAGGCGAACTCGAGGGCCGCGCTCACGGTGGCCCGAGAGCTGCTGCAGTGCAGGCTACTGGAGGGCGGCCGCGACGTGCTGTTGGAGCGGGTGGCGGAGCTCCTGGGCTTCCGCCGCCTTGGGGGCTCACCCCTTCTGCACCAGCTCCATCTCAAGCCCAGGGCGGCCCGCGCGGGGGGCTCCGCGCGCGCCCGCGGGCTCCAAGGCTACCCAGCACCAGCGAAGCTGTCAGCACCGGACCGTTGGCGGCACTGCCCCCGCTCCTGGTCCGCGAAGAAGGTCTCAACACGACCCGCGGCCCCAGTGGACAGCCGCGCTGCCACCTCACGGTGGGCGCGTCAGGCAGGACCACGTGGCACGTGGGGCACTACGGCGTGGCCTTCGGGATGGCGGCGCCAGAGGAATACGTGCCCCTCATGATGGACCAAGGACACCCTCACGAGAGCGAACAAGGCTCGCTCCTCAGCCCAAGCTGGGGGGACGAGGCGTCCAGAAGCTGAGCCTTTCCGGGAGCCCCGGGACGGTCCCACTGGCCACGCTGGAGGCAACGATTATCGGGTACCGCTAATTCTTCAGGAGCAGGCATACGCTAACCATGGATCGCAGGAGGTGCAGGTCGCCACAGCGAGCAGCTGCCCCGCTCCCACAGTCTCCTACCCCTCGGGAGGAGGGCGCAGGGGGCTGCAGGAGAGGGGCCGGGATCCGACATCACCACCGCGGCGTTCGGAGCAAGGTGTTCTCAGGAGGTAGGCCCCGCTGGGGAGGTGCCTCAGGGCCTGCCCCGGCGGAGGACCCGTGGTCGTCGGGGGAACCGCTGGCGACCGCTCTACCCCATCGGCGGCGTCCTGGTTTCCGGTCGTCGTTGATGGCACTAGAGTGTGGCGCAAGGCGGGGCCCTCATCTGGCGATATGAAGCAAGGCCAGTACCTGTGAAGAAGGCCCAGTGCCTGTGAAGCTCGCCGCCCCGTGACACTCTCACGTAATAATGAGTGGGGCTGTACACGCCCCGGAGTCTCAGGGGTGCCGGCCTCAGGCCCTGGGGCTCCCTCCCACGCCCAGTGGCAGCACTTAGCTCCGCGCTGGTGAGAAGACGTCCAAGACTAGACTAGGTGCCGGACGCGGCCTTTTGTTTGCTTTCGTTGCTTTTCCCTTTGGTTGTCGCTTTCCCCCGCTGGATTCAAGTTGGATTCGAATTTGAGATTTGCGTGTGTTCGGGGAAGGGGTGCTTAGTCTCGTTCGAGCAATTTCTCGCGTTTTGGTTACCACTTCGCCTCAGCTGCCTCCCCTCGCGAGCCGGGTCAGGCCTAGCTTGCGCGCAGCCCAGACTGCCGCCGACGTGTCTCTCAGGAGGGTGTTTTACTGCAGATCCTACGAACCCAATCAGGGAACACTCGGACACCACAACCTCCCACAGGCTGCCTCAGGGCCAGCACGGGACAAAGGTAAACTAGCCGACCAGCGCGTCGCTTGGGCCAACCACTTGGCGCGGGCGCATGGGCAATGTAGCGTCTACTAATACGATGAACACAAGTTTTACATAAGGGGCTCCCCCTCCAAAATGCTCTCACTGCCATCAGGCCAAAACCTGAGTTCTATTCATGCAGGGTAAGGAAGTAGGAGAACGATGCACAATCAGTCGGATAAATCCCCCAATGCGTTCTCAGGAGCACCACCCGAGCCGTTGCTGGCGTCGCTGAACTCGCCATCGCTGTCCGCGTCCGCCAGCGGCGTCAGGGCCGTTCACCACGCCGCCCTCGTCGGCCGCCACGATCGCGTCGTCGTTGTCTGAAGCGAAGGCCCTGATAAGAGCGTCCACATTGTCCTCTACCCAGTGCGCCAGGTCGCCTCGGACGGCCTGGGGGACTGGGGCGATGGCGGCATCAAAATCAAAGTGGGGATCCATGTTCCGGACGTGGCTGAAGACACGAGAAAAGGCCCGCCCAAGCAGGGCGCGGCTCCTCTCCTCCACCAACCTGTCAGCCCTGACCGACCGCGCCTCCAGCTGCGTCACCACGTTAGTGAAGAACTGAAGATTGCCAGCATAGTTGACTGCGTGCGGCTCGCCAATAGCCGCCTCGCAGATGTTGCCCAAGGCTGTGTTGGCTCTCTCCCGGCGCGTGGCAAGCATGGGGCCGTGCTCATGCTCCAGGATCCGCCGCTGACGTATCTCGTCCGCGTTCTGGCCCGCGACGACCTCAGCCTCCTCTACCCGTTGGTGGAGAAGGAGCACCTTGGCCTGGGAAGCGGTTAACTCACCTTGCGCCACCTCAAGAGCGGCCCGGAAAGCATCGGCCCGCCGCGTCGCCTCCTCCAGCTTGGCCCTCAAGGCAGCAGTCCTGCCTTCAGCTTCGGCCCGGATCAACCCCAGCTTCTTGTCGAACTCGTGCTCGAGGTTCAAATGCGCCATCGCCACTCCACGTTCGACCTCCTCCAGGACGCGGGCTTTCCGTGCAGCAACATCATCCTCCGCCTGCGTCACCAAGCGCTCCCTCGTCTCTAGACGCTCGTACTCACGGGTACATTCGGCGGCTTCCAGCGTCAGCGCCTCCTCATGCTTCTGGAGCTCTGCTGAGTCGCCGGAGGCCACCTTCATTAACGTGAAGGCCGCCTCGCGCAGCTCCACCTGCTCCTCCAGTGAGTGGCACCCGGCCAAGAGCTCCCGAGCCCGCTCCTCCGCCGCCGTTCGCCGCCGGTCAGCCTCCCGAGCCTCCACAGCGGCCCAAGATCAGGCCTCCCGAGAGGCCACCAGCGACGCCTTGGCCTCTGCGTCGTCAAGAACGCGTTGACGGCGCGCCAGGGCGACGGCGCCCTCCAGCTCGCGCCTCTCTCCAGCCAGGCGCAGGCCCTCGGCCTCAAGGCGCGCGTCTTCATCGGCAAGCTCCTCTCCATGCAGGCTTACCGCGTCAGCCGCCCTTCGAAGGAATCCATGGCGGAGAGCGCGACGCTCCCGAGCGCGCTCGAGAACGTCCTCCACACCATCATCTGCCCCAAGCAAGCGCCGGGGGCCGCGAGCCAGAACTCCCCCTCCGGGCTGGGGGCTGCACCCTTGCGAGGGGATCGGCCCGGTGCACGCCGCCGTGTCAGAAGCCCGGCCGGGGGCCAGCCCGTCCCCAGGTGAAGAGCGCAGGAAGCGCCTCAGCCAATCGTAGTCCACGACCAGGCGAGAATGCCACGGCAGGCCGGCTATGCCACGAGAAGGCCCGCGAAGGATCGCGAGGTGCGCGGGGCCATGATACGCCTCAGGACGGTTCGCCTCGTCAATCGCCCTCACCACAAGGGCTCCACTGCCTGGAGCGCTTGAGGACAGTGGAGGGGGAGAAGCCAAGGGGGACGGCTCCTCAGCCGTCTCCGCAAGCTCGGCTGGAAGGGGCCTGCGAAGCAAGGGTCAGTAAGAGCAACAGAAGGATCGGGAGCTGGGAAAGGAGAAGGCTTACTCATCAGTGGCGAAGTACTTCCTACGCTTCAGCAGGCGACAAGGGTAATCGTCGCCCAGGGCCTCCCTTCTCTTCCCGAGGGCCTGAAAGTCCACGCGGAAGCGGCCTAAGAGTCGGGCGCAGGGATCAACCTGCGACGAAGGTGGAGCGTCAAGGCGATCTGCGTCAGGGGCGCCTGCCTGACGTGCTCCGCCAATCGCCTCGCCAAGAGAAGCTGCCGGAGCCTCGGTGGCCTCAGTCGTAGGCGCAGAGGGAAGCTGCTTGTCACCCTCAGCCTCGGTGGGACGGGCCCCGATAACTGCTTCCTCATGAGCCTCGCCCGGCGCTGTCACCCCGCCGGGAGCCCCCTCGGCCTCTGGCGCCTCATGCCTCCCTGCTCCACCACTTGAGGAAGAGTCGCCTTGGCTGACTGGAAGGGCAGTTACCAACACTGGGTTCTGACGAGGCCCCTGAAGGCCGGCGCGGCACGGCCGCCACTCATCGAAGATAGGCATCTGCCTCACAAAATTGCCCCCGCTCTGGCAGAGGTACAACAAGGCCCCTCCCTACTGGATACCGCCAGGGTTGGGGTCCCTCGTCAGGGTCAAGAGCGCCATCCTCAGCACTTCAGGTGTCAGGTCCTCTTCCTGGAGCCTCATACGATCATCGCGCCCGCTGAATGCCCACATTCGGCGGGAGTGGCGCTGGAGAGGAGCGACGCGGCGTAGCAGGAACTCCTTCACCACCTTGGGCGCTGTCGCGCCAAGCGACCTCAAGAACGCGAAGCGGTGCCAGACAAAGACGAGCCGGGGGCTCTCAAGCGTCTCCTGGCCCCAACCCGAATTAGGGACAGCAGGTGAAGTTGGCTCCGACAGCAGGGGGGCTGGGCACCCCAGCATCCACATACAGCCACCGCTCGCGGAACCCAGCCGCGGGCAGAGGGAGCTTGAAGTCAATCCCAGAGGCTGCCGTCTCAGGCACGGTAACGAAGCTCACGCACGCGCAGCATTGGGTAGGGTCAACAAGGCGCAGCGAGAAGAAGTGGCGCAGCAAGGCAACCGAAGGAAGGATGCCCATCATAGCCTCAGAAACAAAGCCGAAGACCGAAAGGAGAGTGCTGGATTCAGGACCCAGATGCATCATGGGAT
>NC_053023.1:33202537-33220420 GCF_003073215.2 Triticum urartu | reverse complement strand
ACTTAGATAGACATCCCTCTAATCCTCTAAGTGATCACGTGATCCAAATCAACTAAACCATGTCCGATCATCACGTGAGATGGAGTGGTTTCAATGGTGAACATCAATATGTTGATCATATCTACTATATGATTCACGCTCGACCTTTCGGTCTCAGTGTTCCGAGGCCATATCTGCATATGCTAGGCTCGTCAAGTTTAACCTGAGTATTCTGCGTGTGCAAAACTGGCTTGCACCCGTTGTAGATGAACATAGAGCTTATCACACCCGATCATCACGTGATGATACGACCCTATGTAATAATTTAGATACCAAGGCCGTTGTTATTTCGCTTGAAGCCGATATTGTTCAGAAATACTCTACATATACACTGGAGCACCTGCAGCTAAGTTATGCAGCTGATCAGACAGTAGTAAATGCAACGTGCATGCACGATGCGCTGCGGGCGATGTGCATAGAGAGATGTGCATAGAGAAGGAAGATAAATATGTTCAGGTTAAGATGGTTGGTCCTGGATCATACGTGCATGCCTCACGAGCACATCAACATGAAGAATATTCTAATTACTTTAACAAGCCACGTTTTGAAGGAGACGTCAAGGAGTACATGGCCGATTTGCTTGCCAAGAATATTTGCTACGTTAGGATCAAACCAAGAATATTATTTCTGTTTCTTTTCCTACCTAGCAAGGAAAATATTGGTTTGAGAATTCCACTTAATTAGGAGTTGTTGAGTTTAAAGGATGTTGGATGGGGCCCACCAGCAAAAGAACAGATCAAGCCGTCGGTTGCTCCAAACTAGTAGTTTTGCTTCCTTAAACAGATAGTCGGTTTAGCATAGATTACATGTTAGTACTTAGTACGTATCAAGTAGTACTTGTTTCCCAAGTTAGCTAGGGTGTGCGAGCGGCTATTATATAAAGCCAGTTGACTCTTTGTAAAAGGCAGGTTATATTTTGATAATAAACATGATGTGTTTTTAGGATAGACACCCGTATCAAGTTTTGGGGGAAGCTATCTAAAAATCCCTAAGTTTTGGAGGAAGCTTTAGAAAACCTCTTTGTTGCGATTTCTCTTCGTGGAAATTGTTTTGCGCATGAGTGCCGTCGTCGAGATTGGTTTTCTCGTGCTGAATCGTAAGGTTCAATCCCTCTATTTCGCGTACATCGCGTGCGCGGACGAGAGGTTACTACTGCTGAAGGTGGAGTGTCGTGAAAGGTCGGACCGCAACAACGGATCGGATCTCGCCACGAGGTTCGGTCTACATCACCAAAACTCGATACGGGTGTCTACCCTAAAAACACATCATGTTTATTATCAAAATATAACCTGCCTTTTACAAAGAGTCAACTGGCTTTATATAATAGCCGCTCGCACACCCTAGCTAACTTGGAAAACAAGTACTACTTGATACGTACTAAGTACTAACACGTAATCTATGCTAAACCGACTATCTGTTTAAGGAAGCAAAACTACTAGTTTGGAGCAACCGACGGCTTGATATGTTCTTTTGCTGGTGGGCCCCATCCAACATCCTTTAAACTCAACAACTCCCAATTAAGTGGAATTCTCAAACCAATATTTTTCTTGCTGGATAGGAAAAGAAACAGAAATAATATTCTTGGTTTGATCCTAACGTAGCAAATATTCTTGGCAAGCAAATCGGCCATGTACTCCTTGACGTCTCCTTCAAAACGTGGCTTGTTAAAGTAATTAGAATATTCTTCATGTTGATGTCCTCGTGAGGCATGCACGTATGATCCAGGATCAACCATCTCAACCTGAACATATTTATCTTCCTTCTCTATGCACATCGCCCGCAGCGCATCGTGCATGCACGTTGCATTTACTACTGTCTGATCAGCTGCATAACTTAGCTGCAGGTGCTCCAGTGTATATGTAGAGTATTTCTGAACAATATCGGCTTCAAGCGAAATAACAACGGCCTTGGTATCTAAATTATTACATAGGGTCGTATCATCCTCTTCCCCTTGAAACGAAACTGTCCCCGGTTTCGAGTCAATCTCTTTTGCAATATTTTGATCTACAGATTGATCGGCGGCGGTAAAAATTTCAGCAAATTCGGCCTTCTTCTTATCTTCTTCTTCATGCTCTTTTATCTTCTCAATATGTTCTTTTCTCCAAGAAAGAAAACGCTCCTCACCCATTGGCACGAGATTGTACTTCTTACCTCTCTTGACGGTATATGTGTGTGTTTTGCAATCATATGCCACATCATGCTCTTTGTACCATGGCTCGCCCAATAACAAATGACATGAAATCATTGGTGCCGGAATCACATCGCAGAAATCTCACAAAAATAATTTCCCAACAAAAACGGTACCTTGGTTTGGTGTGTGACAGTGAACACTTCACGACCCCAGCGGAACAAGTATGGTTGTGCTCGTGGTGTCATCGTTAGATCTAGCTTCTCCACCATCTCGATGCTTGCAGCGTTGATCAAACTCATGTGGTCGATTGTCATGGCACATGATCTCTCCTGTACCACCACACGAGTATGGAAAAAGCCCATCCCATCGACCTTCCTCCTCCAGTTGAAATCCATAACTTAGCTTCCATGATAATCCAGTCATCTCCTCCGCACTGCCGTGAACAACCTTAGCTCTGATAGCACCTGATGTAGACCGAACCTCGTGGCGAGATCCGATCCATTGTTGCGGTCCGACCTTTCACGACACTCCACCTTCAGCAGTAGTAACCTCTCGTCCGCGCACGCGATGTACGCGAAATAGAGGGATTGAACCTTACGATTCAGCACGAGAAAACCAATCTCGACGACGGCACTCACGCGCAAAACAATTTCCACGAAGAGAAATTGCAACAAAGAGGTTTTCTAAAGCTTCCTCCAAAACTTAGGGATTTTTAGATAGCTTCCCTCAAAACTCGATACGGGTGTCTACCCTAAAAACACATCATATTTATTATCAAAATATAACCCGCCTTTTACAAAGAGTCAACTGGCTTTATATAATAGCCGCTCGCACACCCTAGCTAACTTGGGAAACAAGTACTACTTGATACGTACTAAGTACTAACACGTAATCTATGCTAAACCGACTATTTGTTTAAGGAAGCAAAACTACTAGTTTGGAGCAACCGACGGCTTGATCTGTTCTTTTGCTGGTGGGCCCCATCCAACATCCTTTAAACTCAACAACTCCCAATTAAGTGGAATTCTCAAACCAATATTTTCCTTGCTGGGTAGGAAAAGAAACAGAAATAATATTCTTGGTTTGATCCTAACATAGCAAATATTCTTGGCAAGCAAATCGGCCATGTACTCCTTGACGTCTCCTTCAAAACGTGGCTTGTTAAAGTAATTAGAATATTCTTCATGTTGATGTGCTCGTGGTGTCATCGTTAGATCTAGCTTCTCCACCATCTCGATGCTTGCAGCGTTGATCAAACTCATGTGGTCGATTGTCATGGCACATGATCTCTCCTGTACCACCACACGAGTATGGAAAAGCCCATCCCATCGACCTTCCTCCTCCAGTTGAAATCCATAACTTAGCTTCCATGATAATCCAGTCATCTCCTCCGCACTGTCGTGAACAACCTTAGCTCTAAATACCACCTGATGTTGAAACATCAACATGAAGAATATTCTAATTACTTTAACAAGCCACGTTTTGAAGGAGACGTCAAGGAGTACATGGCCGATTTGCTTGCCAAGAATATTTGCTACGTTAGGATCAAACCAAGAATATTATTTCTGTTTCTTTTCCTACCCAGCAAGGAAAATATTGGTTTGAGAGTTCCACTTAATTGGGAGTTGTTGAGTTTAAAGGATGTTGGATGGGGCCCACCAGCAAAAGAACAGATCAAGCCGTCAGTTGCTCCAAACTAGTAGTTTTGCTTCCTTAAATAGATAGTCGGTTTAGCATAAATTACGTGTTAGTACTTAGTACGTATCAAGTAGTACTTGTTTCCCAAGTTAGCTAGGGTGTGCGAGCGGCTATTATATAAAGCCAGTTGACTCTTTGTAAAAGGCGGGTTATATTTTGATAATAAACATGATGTGTTTTTAGGGTAGACACCCGTATCGAGTTTTGGGGGAAGCTATCTAAAAATCCCTAAGTTTTGGAGGAAGCTTTAGAAAACCTCTTTGTTGCGATTTCTCTTCGTGGAAATTGTTTTGCGCGTGAGTGCCGTCGTCGAGATTGGTTTTCTCGTGCTGAATCATAAGGTTCAATCCCTCTATTTCACGTACATCGCGTGCGCGGACGAGAGGTTACTACTGCTGAAGGTGGAGTGTCGTGAAAGGTCGGACCGCAACAACGGATCGGATCTCGCCACGAGGTTCGGTCTACATCATGTCTGGGCACGACGAACTTTGGCAACGGTGCATACTCAGGGAGAACACTTTTATCTTGAAATTTAGTGAGAGATCATCTTATAATGCTACCGTCAATCAAAGCAAGATAAGATGCATAAAAGATAAACATCACATGCAATCAATATAAGTGATATGATATGGCCATCATCATCTTGTGCTTATGATCTCCATCTCCGAAGCACCGTCATGATCATCATTGTCACCGGTGCGACACCTTGATCACCATCGTAGCATCGTTGTCGTCTCGCCAATCTTATGCTTCCACGACTATCGCTACTGCTTAGTGATAAAGTAAAGCATTACAGCGCGATTGCATTGCATACAATAAAGCGACAACCATATGGCTCCTGCCAGTTGCCGATAACTCGGTTACAAAACATGATCATCTCATACAATAAAATTTAGCATCATGTCTTGACCATATCACATCACAACATGCCCTGCAAAAACAAGTTAGACGTCCTCTACTTTGTTGTTGCAAGTTTTACGTGGCTGCTACGGGCTTTAGCAAGAACCGTTCTTACCTACATATCAAAACCACAACGATAGTTTGTCAAGTTGGTGTTGTTTTAACCTTCGCAAGGACCGGGTGTAGTCACACTCGGTTCAACTAAAGTTGGAGAAACTGACACCTGCCAGCCACCTGTGTGCAAAGCACGTCGGTAGAACCAGTCTCGCGTAAGCGTACGCGTAATGTCGGTCCGGGCCGCTTCATCCAACAATACCGCCGAACCAAAGTATGACATGCTGGTAAGCAGTATGACTTATATCGCCCACAACTCACTTGTGTTCTACTCGTGCATAACATCAATGCATAAAACCTAGGCTCTGATACCACTGTTAGGGAACGTAGTAATTTCAGAAAAATTCCTACGCACACGCAAGATCAGGGTGATGCATAGCAACGAGAGGGGAGAGTATTGTCTACGTACCCTCATAGACCGGAAGCGGAAGCGTTAGCACAACGCGGTTGATGTAGTCGTACGTCTTCACAGTCCGGCCGATCAAGCACCGAAACTAGGGCACCTCTGAGTTCTAGCACACGTTCAGCTCGATGACGATCCCCGGACTTCGATCCAGCAAAGTGTCGGGGAAGAGTTCTGTCAGCACGACGGCATGGTAACGATCTTGATGTTCTACCGTCGCAGGGCTTCGCCTAAGCACCGCTACAATATTATCGAGGATTATGGTGGAGGGGGGCACCGCACACGGCTAAGAAAACGATCACGAAGATCAACTTGTGTCTAGAGGTGCCCCCTATCCCCGCATATAAAGGAGCAAGGGGGAAGGTCGGCCGGCCCTTGGGGCGCGCCAAGGAGGGGGGAGTCCTCCTCCTAGTAGGAGTAGGACTCCCCTTTCCTAGTCCAACTAGGAAGAGAGAAGGGGGAAGGAAAGAGAGGGAGAGGGAGAGGGAAAGAGGGGCCGCGCCCCCCTCCCCTAGTCCAATTCGGACTCCCCATGGGAGGGGGCGCACCACCTCCTGGGCTGCTGCCCTCTCTCTCCCCTCAAGCCCACTAAGGCCCAATACTTCCCCGGGGGGTTCCGGTAACCCTTCCGGCACTCCGGTTTTCTCCGAAATCATCCGAAACATTTGCGGTGTCCGAATATAGCCGTCCAATATATCGATCTTTATGTCTCGACCATTTCGAGACTCCTCGTCATGTTCGTGATCATATCCGGGACTCCGAACAACCTTCAGTACATCAAAATATATAAACTCATAATGAAACTGTCATCGTAACGTTAAGCGTGCGGACCCTACGGGTTCGAGAACAATGTAGACATGAACGAGACACGTCTCCGGTCAATAACCAATAGCGGAACCTGGATGCTCATATTGGCTCCTACATATTCTACAAAGATCTTTATCGGTCAGACCGCATAACAACATACGTTGTTCCCTTTGTCATCGGTATGTTACTTGCCCGAGATTCGATCGTCGGTATCTCAATACCTAGTTCAATCTCGTTACCGGCAAGTCTCTTTACTCGTTCCGTAATACATCATCTCGCAACTAACTTATTAGTTGCACTGCTTGCAAGGCTTAAGTGATGTGCATTACCGAGAGGGCCCAGAGATACCTCTCCAACAATCGGAGTGACAAATCCTAATCTTGAAATACGCCAAACCAACATGTACCTTCGGAGACACCTGTAGAGCACCTTTATAATCACCCAGTTACGTTGTGACGTTTGGTAGCACACAAATTGTTCCTCCGATAAACGGGAGTTGCATAATCTCATAGTCATAGGAACATGTATAAGTTATGAAGAAAGCAATAGCAACAAACTAAACGATCAAGTGCTAAGCTAATGGAATGGGTCAAGTCAATCACATCATTCTCCTAATGATGTGATCCCGCTAATCAAATGATAACTCATGTCTATGGCTAGAAAACATAACCATCTTCGATCAACGAGCTAGTCAAGTAGAGGCATACTAGTGACACTCTGTTTGTCTATGTATTCACACATGTATTATGTTTCCGGTTAATACAATTCTAGCATGAATAATAAACATTTATCATGAAATAAGGAAATAAATAATAACTTTATTATTGCCTCTAGGGCATATTTCCTTCAGAAAACCCTAGATCTGGGTCTCCTGGATCAGACGATGATGGCGTTCTTAGTAGCGCTTTCCCTTATGGGGGCATCGTTTTGGAGCAAGTGATAGCTGGAGGTGACAAGAGGAGGAACGATGCTTCATCACACACATTGATGGTGTCGGATCTCGATGGCATGGTGCTCTGGAGATTAGGCGTCTGATGTGCGATGATGGACTCGCGCAGGAGGTTGACGCTGTCTGGCATCGTGGTGGCGTCGGCGGCAGCTAGACCGGGCAAGATACATGTAGCAGTACAACTCTGAAGATGGATTGGTGGTAGGTGGTTGCGGCGGCTTCATACCCGGCAGGCGTCCTGGTTGAGGAGCACGCCAGACTGGTGGGTGCCCATACCCGGCAAGCGTCTTGGTTGGGACCTCAGGTCTTAGATGTTAGGTTTGCCTGCGAAGTCTGTTTGGTACTAGGCCCAAGCTATCAGCATCCCTTCATCAATTGGATAGGAGTGGCGACACTTTTGTTGCCTAGACGGTGGCTTCAGTCTTACTGTTGTATGATTTCGTAAGGTCTTGTGTGAATAATTAATAAAGTGGCTGCATGCATCGTCCAGATGTAGAGGTCAGGGGTCCTCCTCCATTTCTAAATAAAAACTCCCTCCGTCCCATAATGTAAGACGTTTTCTGACACTGACTAGTGTCAGAAAATGTCTTACATTATGGGACGGAGGGAGTAGCTGTGAATTAAGGGTAGCTTAGATGGTTATATTATTTGTGGTGGAACCAGTCCATCAGATTTAAGTCCTAAACTTGATAGGAATGCTCGTATTTTTCTGCATTTATTTCAGTTTTTTCGGTGATGTTCATTCAGTGAAAGGAGATGTTCCATCGACTATGAGGTGTTTGTGGTGATTTCGTCGATCTCAAGATATGTTGTCGGTTTGGTATTTTGAAGGTGCTCATATGGGTAGGGTATGCATGTATTTATATGGGTGACTGCATATGTGTGTATGAGATTATTTGCTATTATATTGTGTTAAAAAACTAACAGGTGGGCTGACTCTCTCCCTCGAAGAAAACATGGAATCAATGAAGTCGAAGTCAAGTTGGACCGTAGCAACCCGGGTGAAGAGGATGACATTGGATTTCACGTACGTGTCGATCTTCCCAGCCTTATGTAGCACACAACATTGTCAACATTTTTCAAATGAAAAATTCAAGTTGGTCGGAATTTGCTTGCTGTCATGGACGCGTGCGTGTATATAATAGAGATTATAGGATCAGTTAGGTGATTTGGGAGATATTCCTTGGTATGCAAGATAGCTCTATACAAGACAAATATTAGGAATATCTCAACCAATATCGCAACCATAACACGTTACAAACACAATTCACGCACACCCTTATACATGACTGTACACATTGTTTAACACGATTAGCTTTGATAGCGAGACGTTTATAATGACTTCGTCAATCTCAATATCGCCGGTTCAGTTTCTCCAAGCTGCTCAAATGGATATGTACGTGTTTTTGAGCTTTTGTATTTGTGCTTCACAAAAAGGAAAACTTCAAAAGAAAATTATATCCATGTGTTAGTAGTGTGGTACCACTGCTAGGCTTTTTGATTTGGCTATGTTTTTCATATTGTAACAAACAGTTGAAGCAGCAGCCAGTTAAAAGAAAGCTTCCATTTTTAGAAAGGGGAAAATAAAGAAAAAGAAAAACGATGAAGGAAAGTTGGGGAAATGCTAATGTGGAATTTGAAGTGCCATGACGAATCCAGTATTAACCAAATATCATTCTCTGAAAAGAAGTATTAACCTTAATACCACCTCCGACTTCTTGTATAGGTGCACCCTTTCCATTGTGGGCTTTTTTTGGGCATGGACCGTCTCGCATGGGTCCATACAAGTGGGTCGATTATTGAGAAGCGTCTTGAATTCAGTTGCAATGAATATCTAGGTAGACCAGAGATCTAGATCAAGATCTATGGATGTGTCTAGTTATATGATGCTGGTCGAAATGCAATACTCCCTTAGTTAAAAAGAACAATGAAGTGCTTTCACCCAGTTGCCAAAAAGAGAGAATGTTTTCACCCTTTAAGATCAACTAGTTAATTGTCCGTGCATTGCTACGGTGGCATAAATATTATAGTGGTTTAACATGTGTCATGTACTTGTGAATCCTTATACACATCAACTGATATTGTCGAACTATTTTCCACATCCACCACTACTACCATAGTGGGCACATTGATACATAATAAACAAATAATAATAATCGTAGATCCCCGAGCTTCCACGCCACATCGTCTCGGCTAGCAGCCCAAACCTGCCGTGCTTGCCGGCAGTCGACCCGAAATAGCCCTCCACGTGGTAACACCAACCGATACTAAGGGAATTTTTTTGAATTTTTTTTTTGAATTTTTTTCCTGATTTTCAAATTTCTGAATTATTTTAACCTCTAATCTCTAATCACCCCTCATCACTGCTCAATTTAACCTTTAATCTCTAATCACCACTCATCATTCTAAATCATCTAACTTCCCGAACGGTCACCCATCCTCTCACTACTGCAGCCTAAGCACGCTTAAATTCCGGGTTCTATTCTCCCTCGTTTCCAAGTCTGCACTTGTTTTTTTCCTGACAATAGTAAGATGTCAATCCTATTAACCCTCAGGAATTTAGCTTGAGCATGAAGTCACACATTTCACTGTTTGAGTTTGAAACTATTGTTCTAAAAATCAATAATTATTTAGTAACACTAATATTTCTTGAATAAGTAGTTGACCAAAATTCAAAAAAACTGAAATAATTATTTAGTAACACTAATATTCTTGAATAATTATTTAGTAACACTAATACTTCTTGAATAAGTAGTTTGACCATAGTTTGACCAGATTTAAGAAAAATTCAAAAAAACTGAAATTTGAGCATAACTTTTTTTCCTTTTAGAATTTGAGGATTCTAAAAATTTGCAAACAGGCCGTAGGCTGTCAAAATAGGATGCGGATTCTCGTGCTGAACATTTTGATATATTATACATTTTTTTTCTGACATCGTATGCAAAAGTTATAGCCGTTTTACATTTTCCCTACACTTTTTGCAAAACATGTCCAAATTTAAAGTTTTTAAATTTTTCCTAACTAGTACATGTGGTAACATAACTACATCTCGAAGGATTTTAACTTTTGAAGTTTTTAACATTTTCTATTGTTTTTTACAAAACTGAAAAGGCGATACACCAGGGGGTAGGATTTGAAAATTGCACCATTAGTACCAGTTCGTGGCACAAACCGGTACTAAAGGTCTCAACCCCATTAGTACCGGTTCATGGCACGAACCGGTACTAAAGGTCTAACCTTTAGTACCGGTTCGTGCCCCGAACCGGTACTAATGGGCATCGCACCCTTTAGTACCGGTTCGTGCCACCAACCGGGACTAAAGGTCCCATTTGAACCGGGAGTAATGCCTGTACGGTGCCCTCGCCGCTCGAACCGGGACTAATGCTCACATTAGTCCCGGTTCGTAATGCAACCGGTATTAATGCTCTTTTCTGGCTGAACCAAAGCCCCTCTTTCTACTAGTGCTTGGCCCTGGTGAGGAGGCAACTCATGGCGATGAGCAGATCCGGCTTGGAGCTGGCCTCGAGCCCGTAGCCGTGCTCATGGCCAAAGCGGACCATGTCCTGCACCACCGCCTTGTTTTGGTTCACCTTCACCGAGAACACCCCATGGTACGCGGAGCGGTACCCCGTGTGCTTGATGGCCTCCGCGAACGCGACATGGAGCGCATCGAGCCGGTGCCGGAGCACGTCGGGGAAGCGGAGGATCATGGGGAACTTGAGCTTCATCTTCTTCTTGCCGGCGTGATCGGCGGTCGTCATGTTCGTCGTCGCGGCTTGGTTGATAACAGAGAGCAGGTCGATCTCCATGTCGGGGCCGTGTCACGGACATGGGGTCGTACGCAGAGGTGGTTGTGTGTGTTCACGGTGAAGTAGGGGTTGCCCCAGCGTTATGTTCCTCCTTCGACGTCTTAGTCGTGGCACGCCAGATCTGGAGTTCGATAGCGTGTCCGGGGTGTTGCTCTGATTCGTTCAACGGCAACGGCTTCACTTTTAGTGAGCCACCTTGGAGGTCCGCAAAACTACATATCGGTGATGGAGCCGTGTCAAGTTCGGCTGAGGAGGTGATCCGCTATTGTGGTGGTGTCGGAGGTAGGTGACAGGCGTTGGTGTCAAGCTCAGAGATGTTCTGCTATCTCTTTCAGTTTGTCATGTCGGTCCTTATGTGACTTGTACTTTGTTCTTTATGATATGAATGAGACACGTATTACCATGCAAAAAAATAGTACACCACATTATCAACATCTTTCAAATGAAAAACTCAAGTTGGTTGGAATCTGCTTGCTGTCATGGACGCGTGCGTGTATATAATATAGATTATAGGATTGGTTAGGTGATTTGGGAGACATTCCTTGATATGCAAGATCGCTCTAAACAAGAAAAATATTAGGAATATCTCAACCAATATTGCAACCATAAAACGTTACAAACACAACTCATGCATGCCCCTATACATGACCGTACACATTGTTTAACTGGATTATGTTTATGGTGAGTGCGTCAATCTCAATATCCGCCGGTTCATTTTCTCGAAGGTGCTCAAAATGATATGCGTGTGTTTATGAGCTTTTGTATTTTTGCTTCGCGAAAGGGAAAACTTCAAAAGAAAATTATATCCATGTGTCGGTAGTGTGCTACAACGGATAGGCTTTTTGATTGGGCTATGTTTTTCATATTGTAACAAACAGTTGAAGCAGCAGCCGGGTAAAAGAAAGCTTCTATTTTTAGAAAGGGGTTTTTCTTTAAAGAAAAAACCCATGAAGGAAAGTTGGGGAAATGCTAGTAATGTGGAATTTGAAGTGCCATGAATCCAGTATTAACCGAATATCATTGCCTAAAAAGAAGTATTAACCTCAATACCATCTCAGGCATCTTGTATAGGCGCACCCTTTCCATTGTGGGCAATGTTTTGGGCATGGACCGTCTCGCATGGGTCCATGCAAGTGGGTTGATTATTGAGAAGCATCTTGAATTCAGTATCAATGAATATCAGGAAGACCAGATAACTAGATCAAGATCTATGGATGTGTCTCATCACATGATGCTGGTCGGAAAGCAATACTCCCTTTGTTAAAAAGAACAATGGCCCTGTTTGGATACTCTAACTAGGTTAGAGTTGGTTTCTAACTTATGACTAACCTTGAACTAACTCTAACTTTTGTGGTGTTTGGATGAGAGGGTTAGATTGATAATAAATGCACTTTCTCAATCATTTGCCCCTCTTTTCAGCCGGATTCGTTTGCTCGGCTCTTGTGTGGCCTCCTCCCGCTCAGAAATGACATAAACTACAAGGAGTGCACAAAAATCTGAAGAGAAAACTAACTAGGAGTCTAGGACAAGTCATACAAAATTGAAAAAAAGTAACTTTTCATGTGAGTATGACCCAGCTCATTTAACATGAATGAAAAAAAACTGCTGGACAAAAAACTTGTGGCATTAAAAATGCCTGGCAAAGTTACTCAAAATAATTTCTCAACCACATGCTCTTGGCAACTTGAAAAAAGGTACAGCGCAGAAAGCTCTGTGTATGCAGTATGCACACCCTGTTTAAGAATTTCAGGCATAAACGATCTATATACTATCTACAAAAAAGTTTCTATCCCTAAATGATATAACCTCATGTAAAGCTGTTGCCGAACAATTCTCTTATTCGAAAAAACAAGTTATGTTATAGCCATAAAAGAAGGTTTTTGACAAAATTAATGTCAGAAAAGTGACTACCACCGAAGTAGTTTACAGAACAATTACTGGCAAAAACCCAAAAGTTACCCCGCAAAAAAGAAAAAAACCCAAAAGTTACAGGCAAGGAAGAGCAATTTGTTATAGTACCAGTGATCACACTCAGGAAAAAAAGGATACATGAGGTACTGAAGAACCGTGCTCGCATCTACTCATCTCATTAAAAGGGAAACAACCTACTACTCACTGCTGGTTTGATCTGATCTCCAGCAACATGAGCCAACAATCTGTAGCAACTCTGCAGATCAGCGGACGGAGGAGCAACACACATGCAAATAAACAAAGATTGCTCACCGTAAAAAACTAAGATGTGTTCAAAATAGAATACCAAAACTGTATAGCAGTAACTTATTTCCATCAGAGAGATACTACCCAAGACTTTATTTTGTCCGTACAACTGAGACATCCCACTTAAACATACAAGTCCTCAATCAAGTTTTAAAAAAATCACATTCCATGAAACAAGAGCATGAGCTAGCTCATCACGGAAGACATTCATGTTGGTATCTTCAACAAGAGGTTCGTCTTCTGGCCATGCGGATGCAGAAGAACTACACATTGGATTATAATTTTCATCCACATCACAGGCATCAAATTCCCTGTCCGCAATTCTGCTCTCTCGATGAAATTATGAAGAGCCATACAAGCAACAATAATTCTAGTTTGCTTGTCCTCTGGAAATTTTGGCATGTTCAACAAAATCCTAAATTTCATCTTCAACACTCCAAAGGATCGCTCAATGACATTCCTAACTTTGGCATGTGCATGGTTGAAGGGTTTCTTTCATACCTTGTGGCGGTGGGTGATACGTCTCCAACGTATTTATCATTTTTGATTGCTCCATGCTATTATATATTCTGTTTTGGATGTTTAATGGGCTTATTTATACACTTCTATATTATTTTTGGGACTAACCTATTAACGGAGGCCCAGCCCAAATTGTTGTTTTTTTTGCCTATTTCAGTGTTTCGCAGAAAAAGAATATCAAACAAGTCCAAACAATGAAACCTTCGGGAAGCGTGATTTTTGGAACAAACGTGATCCAGAGGACTTGGAGTGGACATCAAGCAACCAACAAGGAAGCCACGAGGCAGGGGGCGCGCCTACCCCCTGGGCGCGCCCTCCACCCTCGTGGGCCCCTCGTGGCTCCACAACCTACTTCATCCTCCTATATACCTATGTACCCATGAAAACATCGAGGGAGCCAAAACCCTAATTCCACCGCTGTAACTTTCTGTATCCACGACATCCCATCTTGGGGCCTTTTCCGGAGCTCCGCCGGAGGGGGCATCGATCACGGAGGGCTTCTACATCAACACCATAGCCTCTCTGATGAAGTGTGAGTAGTTTACCTCAGACCTACGGGTCCATAGTTATTAGCTAGATGGCTTCTTCTTTCTTTTTGGATCTGAATACAAAGTTCTCCCCCTCTCTTGTGGAGATCTATTCGATGTAATCTTCTTTTTTGGTGTGTTTGCTGAGACCGATGAATTGTGGGTTTATGATCAAGTTTATCTATGAAGAATATTTGAATCTTCTCTGAATTCTTTTATGTATGATTGGTTATCTTTGCAAGTCTCTTGGAATTATCAGTTTGGTTTGGCCTACTAGATTGATCTTTCTTGCAATGGGAGAAGTGCTTAGCTTTGGGTTCAATCTTGCGGTGTCCTTTCCAAGTGACAGTAGGGGCAGCAAGGCACGTATTGTATTGTTGCCATCGATGATAACAAGATGGGGTTTACATCATATTGCATGAGTTTATCCCTCTACATCATGTCATCTTGCTTAAAGCGTTACTCTGTTCTCTTGAACTTAATACTCTAGATGCATGCTGGATAGCGGTCGATGTGTGGAGTAATAGTAGTAGATGCAGGCAGGAGTCGGTCTACTTGTCTCGGACGTGATGCCTATATACATGATCATACCTAGATATTCTCATAACTATGCTCAATTCTGTCAATTGCTCAACAGTAATTTGTTTACCCACCGTGAATACTTATGCTCTTAAGAGAAGCCCCTAATGAAACCTATGGCCCCTGGGTCTATCTTCGATCATATTAATCTTCCAATACTTAGTTATTTTTATTGCCTTTTATTTTACTTTGTATCTTTATCATAAAAATAGCAAAAATACTATCTTATCATATCTATCAGATCTCACTCTCGTAAGTGACCGTGTAGGGATTGACAACCCCTTATCACATTGGTTGTGAGGATTTATTTGTTTGTGTAGGTGCGAGGGACTCGTGCGTGGCCTCCTACTGGATTGATACCTTGGTTCTCAAAAACTGAGGGAAATACTTACGCTACTTTGCTGCATCACCCTTTTCTCTTCAAGGGAAAACCAATGCATGTGCTCAAGTGGTAGCACTCCTCAAGAACGGCCTCACCAAGCAGGCTCACGAGGGGCGGAGAGATCAAGGCAAGGCGAACCTCGCGAGGTCCTCATGACGTGAGCCATGACGATCGAGACCAGGTGGGCGCCAGTGCGCGCATCGTCCTTGTTTCCTCTTTGGTGCTAAGGGGGCAAGCGCAGGCGCGGAGTACCGAGGCATCAAGCAAAGGTTTCCATATTGGTGCAACGAGACCAAGACCAGAAGGACGGCATGACGAAGGTCACCGTGGAGCCCAAGACGGCGTCATCACCAGAGCCTTTTGCAGGCGAAGACCACCTTTTGTCAGGATAACTTGTACTAGTTGTCCCCTTTCGAATTGGCCGTTGTTGGCTCCCTTCCCGCTCAATATTTGTGGAGAGGACCAGGGCCTATATAAGAAGAACTAGCCACCACAGTAGGAAGGGGGATCGACACCATCACAAGTGGGGAGCAGATCCAAGATAATCCCACCCACACAAGCACACCAAGCACAAGAACACCTCAACCTCAGGAGGCTGTTCTTCCCCTTGTACTGTTCATCATTAGGCCAAGAGGCAATCCACCACCACCACACTGGAGTAGGGTATTACACCACAATGGTGGCCCGAACTAGTATAAATCTTGTGTTTTTTTGTGTTGTGAGTTCGTCGAGTTCGTCCGCAAGATCTTAGAGAGCTAGGGCGTGGATCGATAGGGAGAAAACCTTCGCGCGCACCCCAGTGTTCGAACCTTAAGGGTCTGCCGGAACCCGTGATCTGACAGTAGCAAAGGACAAGCCTGGACAAACTCTTATATGAAGTAAAGCGCTCCCGAGGACACATGGGAATTATCGTCAAGCTAGTTTTCATCACGTTCATATGATTCGCGTTCGGTACTTTGATAATTTGATTTGTGGGTGGACCGGTGCTTGGGTACTGCCCTTACTTGGACAAGCATCCCACTTATGATTAACCCCTATTGCAAGCATCCACAACTACAATAGATGTATTAAGGTAAACCTAACCATAGCATGAAACATATGGATCCAAATCAGCCCCTTACGAAGCAACTCATAAACTAGGGTTTAAGCTTCTGTCACTCTAGTAACCCATCATCTACTTATTACTTCCCAATGCCTCCCTCTAGGCCGACACAATGGTGAAGTGTCATGTAGTCGACGTTCACATGACACCACTAGAGGGATGACAACATACATCTCATCAAAATATCGAACGAATACCAAATTCACATGACTACTTATAGCAAGACTTCTCCCATGTCCTCAGGAACAAATGTAACTACTAACAAATCATATTCATGTTCATAATCAGAGGGGTATTAATATGCATAAAGGATCTGAACATATGATCTTCCACCGAATAAACCAACTAGCATCAACTGCAAGGAGTAATCAACACTACTAGCAACCCACAGGTACCAATCTGAGGCTTCGGGACAAAGATTGTATACAAGAGATGAAGTAGGGTTTGAGATGAGATGGTGTTGGTGAAGATGTTGATGGAGATTGACCCCCTCCCGATGATAGGATCATTGGTGATGACGATGGTGATGATTTCCCCCTCCCGGTGGGAGGTTTCCCCGGCAGAACAACTCCGCCAGAGCCCTAGAATGGTTCCGCCTCTTGGCGGCGGAGTTTCGTCCCGTGAGCTTGCTTATTATTTTTTCTGTGACGAAAGACTCCATATAGCCAAAGATGGGCATCAAAGGGCCACCAGGGGGCCCACGAGGCAGGGGGCGCGCCCAGGGGGTAGGGCGCGCCCCCACTCTCGTGGACGGTGGGTGGCCCCCTCTGGTACTTTCTTTGCCCAATATTTTTTATATATTCTAAAAATAATTCCCGTGGAGTTTCAGGACTTTTGGAGATGTGTAGAATAGGTCTCGAATATTTGCTCCTTTTCCAGCCAAGAATTCCAGCTGTCGGCATTCCGCCTCTTCATGTAAACCTTGTAAAATAAGAGAGAATAGGCATAAGTATTGTGACATAATGTGTAATAGCAGCCCATAATGCAATAAATATTGATATAAAAGCATGATGCAAAATGGACGTATCAACTCCCCCGAGCTTAGACCTCGCTTGTCCTCAAGCGAAAGCCGAAATCGAAAAATATGTCCACATGTTTAGAGATAGAGGTGTCGATAAAATAAAATACGGGCATGAGGGCATCATGATCATTCTTAGAACATCAACATATATATATATATAGGACAGGGCTATTCTGTTACTAGTAACAGAATATTATTCTGTTACCATCAGTCCCTATAAGGCGCGATGTGCGGACCACAGTAGAAACTTCAGGACCCACCCCCAACCTAACCCGCCTCCTACCGCTGAAGGCAGTCTTCACGGGCGAGCGAGCGACGGCGGCAGCCGGACCGAGGGAGCCCGCGGCGCCGTGACGGGTCGCTCCTCCGACCCACGCGTTGACGCCGGCCGGTCGTCCGCCCGCCCCCCGCCTCCAACCTTCGATGCCGCGCTGCGCCCTCACCCTCCACATCTAGAGACCCGCCATGCCCCGCCCGACTCCCTCCCCGGTGACGCACCGCCGCCCGGCCTCCTCCCTAGCGCGTCGCCGCCCGGCTCCCTCCCCGTCAACGCGCCTCCAGACTCCTTCTTTCCCCGCCAATGTATGTTGCGTGACCCGAGCGCCCGGCTGCCACATACGAGGTTGCGCGCTGCTGCTGGACCAACCGTCCCCATCAGGATCCCCCACGTCCCACCGTGGCTCCTC
>NC_053023.1:33005408-33201124 GCF_003073215.2 Triticum urartu | reverse complement strand
ATTCAACTAATGATGTGATCTTGTTAATCAAATAACAACTCTTTTGTTCATGGTTAGGAAACATAACCATCTTTGATTAACGAGCTAGTCAAGTAGAGGCATACTAGTGACACTAAGTTTTTCTATGCATTCACACATGTATTATGTTTCCGGTTAATACAATTCTAGCATGAATAATAAAAATTTATCATGATATAAGGAAATAAATAATAACTTTATTATTGCCTCTAGGGAATATTTCCTACAGGTGGTGCTGCACCCACTGCACCGTATGTGATTCTATCCTTCCTGTTCGAGATCGTGGTAGAATTCATGCTTCTAGTATGTGCCCTAGATGTGATATGTTCATCTGCTATGCTAGTTCGCATGATTAGTTTAATCTCTGCTGCTGTGGTCATGATTTATCTTCTGTTTATTCGGATTAAATCTCGTAGTAATTTGCTCATATTTCCAACAATCCAAAAACCCGATTATACGCAATTTACTCCGAGTGGTTTTGCTGCGCATCTGAAGCTGCCTGCCTTTAAGGGGGCGCAATATAAGAGGTGGCGCACGAGAGCAGTCTACTGGTTTTAGACCATTGGCTGCTATGATGCCACCAAGGGCAAGCCTGAGGCCGATCTTAATCCAGCACAACTGGAAGCTTTTGAGAAGATCGATACCCTCTTTAAAGGCGCTCTTCTGAGTGTTCTTGACGACTCCATTGTGGATTCGTATATGTCGTTTGACAATGGCAAGGACATGTCGGCTGCGCTCGAGGCCAAGTTTGGTGCCTCGGACGCCGGCAGCGAGTTGTACGTCATGGAGCAATTCTATGACTACAAAATGACTGATGAGCTCCCTGTTGTACAGCAGGCTCATGAGATACAGTCGCTCGCAAAAGAACTTGAGTACTTCAAATGTGTCTTGCCAGACAAATTTGTTGCCGGAGGCATCATTGCCAAGCTACCACCTTCGTGGAACAATTTTGCTACTTCCCTGAAACACAAGAGACAAGAGTTTTCCGTTGCGGATCTCATTGGTACTCTTGATGTTGAAGAGAAGGCGAGAGCAAAGGACACACGTGCTCGAGTTGCTGAGGGAGGTTCTAGTGCCCACATGGTACAAAAGAAGAACTCCCAGCCCAACAAGTTCAAAAACAATAACAACAAAACTCAGGGAAAAGGCAAGTTTGATACAAAGAACAAGCCATCACATTCTACCAACTCCAAGAACAATTCTCATAAGAAGGGGAAGGGACTTTGCCATGTCTGCGGTGATCCTAATTACTGGGCTCCGAAGTGTCCTAACCGCTTTGAGGAGCGTGAACATGAGAAGAGTGGCAAGTCCGCTAATGTTGTCATCGGTGATACTGATATGAAGGAATCAGGGTACGGTATTTTTCCTACCATCCTTTCAGTATTTCAATCCCCTGATTGGTTAATTGACACCGGTGCCAATGTACATGGTTGTGCTGACGCCTCCATGTTTTCTTCTTACCAGGCAACAGGAACTTCACCCGTGCTGATGGGGAACGGGTCACATGCCATCGTTTGAGGTGTTGGTACGGTCGATCTGAAGTTTACTTCGGGGAAGACTGTGCGTCTGAAGAATGTTCATCATGTGCCGTCCATCAATAAAAATCTCGTTAGCGGTTCCCGTTTATGTCGAGATGGTTTTAAGTTGGTTTTCGAATCCAATAAAGTTGTAATTTCTAAGTGTGGACAATTTGTTGGAAAAGGCTATGAGTGCGGAGGCTTGTTCCGCCTATCTTTGTCAGATATTTGCACTAAAGTTATTAATAATGTTTCCCACAGTAATGAGTCTGATATTTGGCATTCACGACTCTATCATATTAACTTTGGTTGCATGACACGGTTAGCCAACATGAATTTAATTCCGAAAATCTCTACTGTCAAAGGCTCCAAGTGCCAAGTATGTGTGCAAGCTAAGCAACCTCGAAAGTCCCATAAGACTGCAGAGGCAAGAGAGTTGGCGCCACTAGAGCTTATACATTCTGATCTTTGTGAGATGAATGGCGTGTTGACAAAAGGTGGAAAGAGACACCTCATGACGTTGATTGATGACTCCACTAGATATTGTCATGTGTATCTTCTGAAATCAAAAGATGAGGCTTTGACTTTCTTTAAAAACTACAAAGCTGAGGCAGAGAACCAACTTGATCGAAAAATTAAATGGCTTAGGTCCGATCGTGGTGGAGAGTATTTTTCCAATGAATTTGATCTGTTTTGTGCGGAACATGGTATAATCGATGAGAGGACGCCTCCCTACTCACCCCAGTCAAATTGGGTAGCCGAAAGAAAGAACCGAACTCTAACTGATATGGTTAACAACATGTTAGACACTTCGGGTCTATCCAAGGAATGGTGGGGGGAGGCGCCAATGATTGCGTGTCATGTCCTAAACCGAGTTCCCACAAAGCATAATACCATGACTCCATTTGAGGTATGGGAAAGGAAAAGGTTGAAACTCTCTTACCTACGTACTTGGGGTTGTTTGGCGAAAGTCAATATACCAATTCCTAAGAAGCGCAAGCTTGGACCAAAAACCGTGGATTGTGTTCTTCTGGGCTATGCTTTTCATAGCATCGGACATAGATTTTTGATAATAAAATCTGAGGTATCCGACATGCATGTTGGGACGATTATGGAATCTAATGATGCAACTTTCTTTGAGGACATATTTCCTATGAAGGATATGTCGAGTTCATCAAATCAGGAGATACCTACTCCATCTAGTGAGGCATTCACTGTAATTCCTGAACCCACCATTGTGATGGAACACGTTGAGAATCCTGTTGACGATAAAAATGGAACTCCTGTGAGGAGTAAGAGACAGAGGACTGCAAAGTCTTTTGGTGATGATTTCATTGTGTACCTCGTGGATGACACACCCAGGACTATTTTAGAAGCCTATGCATCTCCTGATGCTGACTACTGGAAGGAAGCTGTACGTAGCAAGATGGATTCCATCTTAGCTAACGGTACCTGGGAGATCACTGACCGTCCTTATGGGTGCAAACCTGTAGGATGTAAGTGGGTGTTCAAGAAGAAGCTTAAACCTGATGGTACGATTGAAAAGTACAAGGCACGCCTTGTGGCCAAGGGTTATACCCAGAAAGAAGGTGAAGACTTCTTTGATACTTACTCACCCATGGCTAGACTGACCATAATTCGGGTGCTACTATCACTGGCTACCTCACATGGTCTTCTCGTTCATCAAATGGACGTTAAGACGGCTTTCCTCAATGGAGAGTTGAAGGAGGAAATTTACATGGATCAGCTAGATTGTTTTGTAGTACCTGGTCATGATTTATCTTCTGTTTATTCGGATTAAATCTCGTAGTAATTTGCTCATATTTCCAACAATCCAAAAACCTGATTATAGGCAATTTACTCCGAGTGGTTTTGCTGCGCATCTGAAGCCGCTTGCCTTTAAGGGGGCGCAATATAAGAGGTGGCGGACGAGAGTAGTTTACTGGTTTCACGAGAGCAGTCTACTGGTTTCCATGGGCTGCTATGACGCCAAGGGCAAGCCTGAGGGCGATCTTAATCCAGCACAGCTGGAAGCTTTTGAGAAGATCGATACCCTCTTTAAAGGCGCTCTTCTGAGTGTTCTTGATGACTCCATTGTGGATTCGTATATGTCGTTTGACAACAGCAAGGACATGTGGGCTGCGCTCGAGGCCAAGTTTGGTGCCTCGGACGCCGGCAGCGAGTTGTACGTCATGGAGCAATTCTATGACTACAAGATGACTGATGAGCGCCCTGTTGTACAGCAGGCTCATGAGATACAGTCGCTCGCAAAAGAACTTGAGTACTTCAAGTGTGTGTTGCCGGAGGCATCATTACCAAGCTTCCACCTTCATGGAACAATTTTGCTACTTCCCTGAAACACAAGAGACAGGAGTTTTCTGTTGCGGATCTCATTGGTACTCTTGATGTTGAAGAGAAGGCGAGAGCAAAGGACACACGTGCTCGAGTACAGAAGAAGAACTTCCAGCCCAACAAGTTCAAAAACAATAAGAACAAAACTCAGGGCAAAGCAAGTTTGATACAAAGAACAAGCCATCACATTCTACCAACTTCAAGAAGAATTCTCATAAGAAGGGGAAGGGACTTTGCCATGTCTGCGTGATCCTAATCACTGGGCTCCGAAGTGTCCTAACCGCTTTGAGGAGCGCGAACATGAGAAGAGCGGCAAGTCCGCTAATGTTGTCATCGGTGATACTGATATGAAGGAATCAGGGTACGGTATTTTTCCTACCATCCTTTCAGTATTTCAATCCCCTGATTGGTTAATTGACAGGTCCGGTGTACATGTTTGTGCTAACGCCTCCATGTTTTCTTCTTACCAGGCAACATGGGACTTCACCCGTGCTGATGGGGAATGGGTCACATGCCATCGTTCGAGGTGTTGGAACGGTCAATCTGAAGTTTACTTCGGGGAATACTGTGCGTCTGAAGAACGTTCATCATGTGACGTCCATCAATAAAAATCTCGTTAGCGGTTCCCGTTTATGTCGAGATGGTTTTAAGTTGGTTTTCGAATCCAATAAAGTTGTAATTTCTAAGTGTGGACAATTTGTTGGAAAAGGCTATGAGTGCGGAGGCTTGTTCCGCCTATCTTTGTCAGATATTTGCACTAAAGTTATTAATAATGTTTGCCACAATAATGAGTCTGATATTTGGCATTCACGACTCTGTCATATTAACTTTGGTTGCATGACGCGGTTAGCCAATATGAATTTAATTCCGAAAATCTCTACTGTCAAAGGCTCCAAGTGCCAAGTATGTGTGCAAGCTAAGCAACCTCGCAAGTCCCATAAGACTGCAGAGGCAAGAGACTTGGCGCCACTAGAGCTTATACATTCTGATCTTTGTGAGATGAATGGCGTGTTGACAAAAGGTGGAAAGAGATACTTCATGACGTTGATTGATGACTCCACTAGATATTGTTATGTGTATCTTCAATATAAAAGATGAGGCTTTGACTTTCTTTAAAAACTATAAAGCTGAGGCAGAGCACAACTTGATCGAAAAATTAACGGTGTATGTCGATCGTTGGTTGAGAGGTATGTTTTCCCTATGATGTATTGTTTGTGCGACATGGTATTAAGCATGGAGTCCGGTTCCTTCTCAGTAATGGGGTTGACAGTGAGACAAGACGAAACCCTCAGTAACTTGATATGCTTTATAGACATGTTAGAACTTCGGGTCTTATCAAGGCTAGCTGGTGGATGCTCTCTACAATGATCGATGTCGATTCTATACCGACGTTCCACAAGCACTAAACCATGATATTTGTTGATGGGAAAGGAAAGGTTGATATCTCTTACTAGTATTGGTGTTGTTTGGGCATAGTTCATTATACCATTCCCAAGAGTCGGCAGCTTGAGCAAAACTGTGGGTTGTGTTTTCGGGTTGCTTTTCATAGGATCGCTATAGATTTATTGATATAAAATCTGGTATCGACATGATATTTTGGTAACCGGATTCATTGGAACTACAAATGATCAACTCTGTGCTTTAGAGAAATTTTCCTATGAAGGAGATTGTCGAGTGTCTGAAATTGCAGGAGCACCTACGATCTTAGTGGGATTCGACTGTGATTTCTGACACATTTGCGATGGAATTAGATTGTTGGGGTCCAATGAATTGGTTGTGAGAGTAATACACGAGGGATTGCAGTTTTTGTTGTATTTATGTCAAAAACTAATATCTAAATGTTGATGATTTCATTGTTACTGTGGATGTCCAGGACTATTTCAGAAGCCTATGCATCTCCTGATGCTGAACTACTGTGAAGGATTGCGTAGCGAGATGGATTCCATCTTAGCTAACGGTACCTGGGAGATCACTGACCGTCCTTATGGGTGCAAACCTCTGACCGCCCTTATGGGTGCAAACCTGTAGGATGTAAGTGGGTTTTCAAGAAGAAGCTTAGACCTGATGGTACGATTGAAAAGTACAAGGCACAGCTTGTGGCCAAGGGTTATACCCAGAAAGAAGGTGAAGACTTCTTTGATACTTACTCACCCGTGGCTAGACTGACCACAATTCAGGTGCTACTATCACTGGCTGCCTCACATGGTCTTCTCGTTCATCAAATGGACGTTAAGACGGCTTTCTTCAATGGAGAGTTGAAGGAGGAAATTTACATGGATCAGCCAGATGGTTTTGTAGTACCTGGTCAGGAAGGAAAGGTGTGCAAGTTATTAAAGTCTTTATATGGCTTAAACAAGCTCCTAAGGAGCGGCATGAGAAGTTCGAAAGAACATTAACTGCTGCCGGCTTTGTAGTAAACGATGGTGACAAGTGCGTGTACTATCGCTATGGTGGGGGTGAAGGAGTTATTCTTTGTCTGTATGTCGATGACATATTGATCTTTGGAACCAAACTTGATTTAATCAAGGAGGTTAAGGATTTCTTATCTCGCTGTTTTGAGATGAAGGATCTAGGAGTAGCTGATGTTATCTTAAACATCAAGCTGTTGAGAGATGAGAATGATGGGATCACACTGCTTCAGTCTCATTATGTGGAAAAGGTCTTGAGTCGTTTTGGGTATAGCGACTGCACGCCTTCTCCAACTCCATATGATGCTAGTGTGTTGCTTCGAAAGAATCGACAGATTGCTAGAGATCAACTGAGGTATTCTCAGATTATTGGCTTGCTTATGTATTTGGCGAGTGCCACGAGGCCTGACATCTCTTTTGCTCGGAGCAAGCTCAGTCGGTTTGTGTCAAAACCGGGAGATGATCATTGGCATGCGCTTGAGAGAGTTATGCGCTATTTGAAAGGCACCGCGAGCTATGGGATTCACTACACCGGGTATCCAAGGGCACTGGAGGGTTATAGTGACTCAAACTAGATATCTGATGCTGATGAGATTAAGGCCACAAGTGGTTATGTTTTTACACTTGGTGGTGGCGCTGTTTCCTCGAAGTCTTGCAAGCAGACCATCTTAACGAGGTCAACTATGGAAGCAGAAGTCACAGCATTAGACACTGCCACTGTTGAAGCAGAGTGGCTTCGTGAACTCTTGATGGACTTACCTATGGTTGAAAAACCAATACCCCCTATCCTGATGAACTGTGATAATCAAACTGTGATCGTCAAGACAAACAGTTCTAAGGACAATATGAAGTCCTCAAGGCATGTGAAGAGGAGACTAAAATCTGTCAGAAAATTGAGGAACTCCGGAGTTATTACGTTGGATTATATCCAAATGTCGAAAAACATGGCAGATCCCTTCACAAAGGGTCTATCACGTAATGTGATAGATAATGCATCGATGGAGATGGGTTTGAGACCCACCGCATGAGTTGTCCATAGTGGTAACCCACTCTATGTGATCGGAGATCCCGTGAAGTAGAAGTGGGAGACAAGTTGTTGGTCAGCTGGGAGGAGAGTATCCCTATATTAATTATCCCACTCCGTGAAGATGCAATACTCTCCTGATCTGCATGGCAGGTTGATACTTATCTTAATGTGTTCCAAGTGGCTTATTCGGGTAAGCAGAGATGTTGTCCTGCAGAACATCTTTTGAGGAACACACCTATATGAATTTGACTGTTAACGTCGCAGTCTGTGAGAATTGGTTGTTCTTTAATAAATTCATGAAAGGCCCTGGAGTATGACGTATACGCTCCACCCGTGGGGAAGCCTTGCGGCAGCCCAGTATCGGTCAAGAATTTGTGTGAAACTAGTTTCACAGAATACTTGTAGTTCAAGGCATAGTCCACTATTCAAGTTGTGATCTAGTGTAGCATAAATTTCTAAGTGGAAGTTCAACTTCACAGTCTCCACTAAGCACCGATATATAAAATAATGTTTTGCAACTTTATTTGAGGACATATTTCCTATGAAGGATATGTCGAGTTCATGAAATCAGGAGATACCTACTCCATCTAGTGAGGAATTCACTGTAATTCCTGAACCCACCATTGCGATGGAACACGTTGAGAATCCTGTTGAGGGTAACAATGGAACTCCTGTGAGGAGTAAGAGACAGAGGCTGCAAAGTCCTTTGGTGACGATTTCATTGTGTACCTCGTGGATGACACACCCAGGACTATTTCAGAAGCCTATGCATCTCCTGATGCTGACTACTGGAAGGAAGCTGTACGTAGCGAAACGGATTCCATCTTAGCTAATGGTACCTGGGAGATCACTGACCGTCCTGAGGGGTGCAAACCTGTAGGATGTAAGTGGGTGTTCAAGAAGAAGCTTAGACCTGATGGTACGATTGAAAAGTACAAGGCACGGCTTGTGGCCAAGGGTTATACCCAGAAAGAAGGTGAAGACTTCTTTGATACTTACTCACCCGTGGCTAGACTGACCACAATTCGGGTGCTACTATCACTGGCTGCCTCACATGGTGTTCTCGTTCATCAAATGGACGTTAAGACGTCTTTCCTCAATGGAGAGTTGAAGGAGGAAATATACATGGATCAGCCAGATGGTTTTGTAGTACCTGGTCAGGAAGGAAAGGTGTGCAAGTTATTGAAGTCTTTATATGGCCTTAAACAAGCTCCTAAGGAGTGGCATGAGAAGTTTGAAAGAACATTAACTACTGTCGGCTTTGTAGTAAACGATGGTGACAAGTGCGTGTACTATCGCTATGGTGGGGGCAAAGGAGTTATTCTTTGTCTGTATGTCGACGACATATTGATCTTTGGAACCAAACTTGATTTAATCAAGGAGGTTAAGGATTTCTTATCTCGCTGTTTTGAGATGAAGGATCTAGGAGTAGCTGATGTTATCTTAAACATCAAGCTGTTGAGAGATGAGAATGGTGGGATCACACTGCTTCAGTCTCATTATGTGGAAAAGGTCTTGAGTCGTTTTGGGTATAGCGACTGCACGCCTTCTCCAACTCCATATGATGCTAGTTTGTTGCTTCGAAAGAATCGACAGATTGCTGGACATCAACTGAGGTATTCTCAGATTATTGGCTCGCTTATGTATTTGGCGAGTGCCACGAGGCCTGACATCTCTTTTGCTGTGAGCAAGCTGAGTCGGTTTGTGTCAAAACCGGGAGATGATCATTGGCATGCTCTTGAGAGAGTTATGCGCTATTTGAAAGGCACCGCGAGCTATGGGATTCACTACACCGGGTATCCAAGGGCACTGGAGGGTTATAGTGACTCAAACTGGATATCTGATGCTGATGAGATTAAGGCCACAAGTGGTTATGTTTTTACACTTGGTGGTGGCGCTGTTTCTTGGAAGTCTTGCAAGCAGACCATCTTAACGAGGTCAACCATGGAAGCAGAACTCACAGCATTAGACACTGCCACTGTTGAAGCAGAGTGGCTTCGTGAACTCTTGATGGACATACCTATGGTTGAAAAACCAATACCCCCTATCCTGATGAACTGTGATAATCAAACTGTGATCGTCAAGATAAAGAGTTCTAAGGACAATATGAAGTCCTCAAGGCATGTGAAGAGGAGACTAAAATTTGTCAGAAAATTGAGGAACTCCGGAGTTATTACGTTGGATTATATCCAAACGTCGAAAAACTTGGCAGATCCCTTCACAAAGGGTCTATCACGTAATGTGATAGATAATGCATCGATGGAGATGGGTTTGAGACCCACCGCATGAGTTGTCCATAGTGGTAACCCACTCTATGTGATCGGAGATCCCGTGAAGTAGAAGTAGGAGACAAGCTGTTGGTCAGCTGGGAGGAGAGTATCCCTATATTAATTATCCCACTCCGTGAAGATGCAATACTCTCCAGATCTGCATGGCAGGTTGATACTTATCATAATGTGTTCCAAGTGGCTTATTCGGGTAAGCAGAGATGTTGTCCTGCAGAACTTCTTTGGAGGAACACACCTATATGAATTTGACTGTTAACGTCGCAGTCTCTGAGAATTGGGTGTTCTCTAAAAATTCATGAAAGGCCCTCGAGTATGACGTATACGCTCCACCCGCGGGGAAGCCTTGCGGCAGCCCAGTACCGGTCAAGAATTTGTGTGAAACTAGTTTCACAGAAAACTTGTAGTTCAAGGAATAGTCCACTATTCAAGTTGTGATCTAGTGTAGCATAAATTTCTAAGTGGAAGTTCAACTTCATAGTCTCCACTAAGCACCGATATATAAAACAATGTTTTGGAACTAAATGATGAGATGTGCCAATGAGACTTTGTGGTGGATTGTTGGAATTTTGCTAGTAGGCCTTTGGCCCAAAGCCCAACTAAAATTCTGAAATTCTCTTGGCCCATTCATGCACGCAGGTGAGTGGAGTGAGTGAGGCTAAAGTTTAGTCCCACCCCGGAAGTTGAGAGAGAGTTGCACCTCTTTATAAGGTGAGCTCTTCTATCACTTGTATGAGCATGAGAAGAGGAGATCTACACGCGCGCTCCTCCTCCTCGCTCGCCTCGCCATGCCACGCCTCGTCACGATGTGCCGCGCCGCGGGTTGCGGGATTGAGCCGAGGACAGAGCTATGCACGTTGTTTATATTTTTGCTGCATGGGAAAATTAATGAGACATTAATTAATAATTAACAGACGAGTTAATTATTGAACCGTTTCCGATTCTTTTGGATCGTGACGACTCAGACGTGGGGTTTACTCCCATGACCTACCTGGCCCGCACTATATAGTCAGGCAGACGTCTACCCTAGCCACCGCCGCTTCATACGGTTTCTCACCACCGTTCCAGATCATTGCGCCGCCAAGCAATTCTTCTCCATCCCTCCTTCCGGCGTGCACCGCGAGAAGGGACAGCAGGCCTCCGAAACCACGCCTTTCGTGATCCTGTACGGGAGAGGGGCGATCAGGTTTTTGGGGAGCGCACTCGTGCGACTGCTGGCAGCGACGACTTCGCGAACGACGACTTCTTCCCTGACCTCGGCAACCTCGTCCTCGACGACATGGGCGACAACGTAAATGCCGGCGGTGCTGCATCCGCTGCACCGTATGTGATTCTATCCTTCCTGTTCGAGATCGTGGTAGAATTCCTGCTTCTAGTATGTGCCCTAGATGTGATATGTTCATCTGCTATGCTAGTTCGCATGATTAGTTTAATCTCCGCTGCTGTGGTCATGATTTATCTTCTGTTTATTCGGATTAAATCTCATATTAATTGCTCATATTTCCAACAATCCAAAAACCTGATTATAGGCAATTTACTCCGAGTGGTTTTGCTGCGCATCTGAAGCCGCCTGCCTTTAAGGGGGCGCAATATAAGAGGTGGCGGACGAGAGCAGTCTACTGGTTTCAGACCATGGGCTGCTATGATGCCACCAAGGGCAAGCCTGAGGGCGATCTTAATCCAGCACAGCTGGAAGCTTTTGAGAAGATCGATACCCTCTTTAAAGGCGCTCTTCTGAGTGTTCTTGATGACTCCATTGTGGATTCGTATATCTCGTTTGACAACGGCAAGGACATGTGGGCTGCGTTCGAGGCCAAGTTTGGTGCCTCGGACGCCGGCAGCGAGTTGTACGTCATGGAGCAATTCTATGACTACAAAATGACTGATGAGCGCCTTGTTGTACAGCAGGCTCATGAGATACAGTCGCTCGCAAAAGAACTTGAGTACTTCAAATGTGTCTTGCCAGACAAATTTGTTGCAGGAGGCATCATTGCCAAGCTACCACCTTCGTGGAACAATTTTGCTACTTCCCTGAAACACAAGAGACAAGAGTTTTCCGTTGCGGATCTCATTGGTACTCTTGATGTTGAAGAGAAGGCGAGAGCAAAGGACACATGTGCTCGAGTTGCTGAGGGAGGTTCTAGTGCCCACATGGTACAAAAGAAGAACTCCCAGCCCAACAAGTTCAAAAACAATAACAACAAAACTAAGGGAAAAGGCAAGTTTGATACAAAGAACAAGCCATCACATTCTACCAACTCCAAGAAGAATTCTCATAAGAAGGGGAAGGGACTTTGCCATGTCTGCGGTGATCCTAATCACTGGGCTCCGAAGTGTCCTAACCGCTTTGAGGAGCGTGAACATGAGAAGAGCGGCAAGTCCGCTAATGTTGTCATCGGTGATACTGATATGAAGGAATCAGGGTACGGTATTTTTCCTACCATCCTTTCAGTATTTCAATCCCCTGATTGGTTAATTGACACCGGTGCCAATGTACATGTTTGTGCTGACGCCTCCATGTTTTCTTCTTACCAGGCAACAGGGACTTCACCCGTGCTGATGGGGAACGGGTCACATGCCATCGTTCGAGGTGTTGGTACGGTCGATCTGAAGTTTACTTCGGGGAAGACTGTCCGTCTTATGAACGTTCATCATGTGTCGTCCATCAATAAAAATCTCGTTAGCGGTTCCTTTTATGTCGAGATGGTTTTAAGTTGGTTTCCGAATCCAATAAAGTTGTAATTTCTAAGTGTGGACAATTTGTTGGAAAAGGCTATGAGTGCGGAGGCTTGTTCCGCCTATCTTTGTCAGATATTTGCACTAAAGTTATTAATAATGTTTGCCACAATAATGAGTCTGATATTTGGCATTCACGACTCTGTCATATTAACTTTGGTTGCATGACGCGGTTAGCCAATATGAATTTAATTTTGAAAATCTCTACTGTCAAATGCTCCAAGTGCCAAGTATGTGTGCAAGCTAAGCAACCTCGCAAGTCCCATAAGACTGCAGAGGCAAGAGACTTGGCGCCACTAGAACTTATACATTCTGATCTTTGTGAGATGAATGGCATGTTGACAAAAGGTGGAAAGAGATACTTCATGACGTTGATGGATGACTCCACTAGATATTGTTAGGTGTATCTTCTGAAATCAAAAGAAGTGGCTTTGGCTTTCTTTAAAAACTATAAAGCTGAGGCAGAGAACCAACTTGATCGAAAAATTAAACGGCTTAGGTCTGATCGTGGTGGAGAGTATTTTTCCAATGAATTTGATCTGTTTTGTGCGGAACATGGTATAATCCATGAGAGGACGCCTCCCTACTCACCTCAGTCAAATGGGGTAGCCGAAAGAAAGAACCGAACTCTAACTGATATGGTTAACACCATGTTAGACACTCTCTTACCTACGTACTTGGGGTTGTTTGGCGAAAGTCAATATTCCAATTCCCAAGAAGCGCAAGCTTGGACCAAAAACCGTGGATTGTGTTCTTCTGGGCTATGCTCTTCATAGCATCGGCTATAGATCTTTGATAATAAAATCTGAGGTATCCGACATGCATGTTGGTACGATTATGGAATCAAATGATGCAACTTCTTTGAAGACATATTTCCTATGAAGGATATGTCGAATTCATCAAATCAGGAGATACCTACTCCATCGAGTGAGGAATTCACTGTAATTCCTGAACCCACCATTGCGATGGAACACGTTGAGAATCCTGTTGAGGGTAACCGTGGAACTCCTGTGAGGAGTAAGAGACAGAGGACTGCAAAGTCTTTTGGTGATGATTTCATTGTGTACCTCGTGGATGACACACCCACGACTATTTCAAAAGCCTATGCATCTCCTAATGCTGACTACTGGAAGGAAGCTGTACGTAGCGAGATGGATTCCATCTTAGCTAACGGTACCTGGGAGATCACTGACCATCCTTATGGGTGCAAACCTTTAGGATGTAAGTGGGTGTTCAAGAAGAAGCTTAGACCTGATGGTACGATTGAAAAGTACAAGGCACGGCTTGTGGCCAAGGGTTATACCCAGAAAGAAGGTGAAGACTTCTTTGATACTTACTCACCCGTGGCTAGACTGACCACAATTCGGGTGCTACTATCACTGGCTGCCTCACATGGTGTTCTCGTTCATCAAATGGACGTTAAGACGGCTTTCCTCAATGGAGAGTTGAAGGAGGAAATTTACATGGATCAGCCAGATGGTTTTGTAGTACCTGGTCAGGAAGGAAAGGTGAGCAAGTTATTAAAGTCTTTATATGGGCTTAAACAAGCTCCTAAGGAGTGGCATGAGAAGTTCGAAAGAACATTAACTACTGCCGGCTTTGTAGTAAACGATGGTGACAAGTGCGTGTACTATCGCTATGGTGGGGGCGAAGGAGTTATTCTTTGTCTGTATGTCGACGACATATTGATCTTTGGAACCAAACTTGATTTAATCAAGGAGGTTAAGGATTTCTTATCTCGTTGTTTTGAGATGAAGGATCTAGGAGTTGCTGATGTTATCTTAAACATCAAGCTGTTGAGAGATGAGAATGGTGGGATCACACTGCTTCAATCTCATTATGTGGAAAAGGTCTTGAGTCGTTTTGGGTATAGCGACTGCACGCCTTCTCCAACTCCATATGATGCTAGTGTGTTGCTTCGAAAGAATCGACAGATTGCTAGACATCAACTAAGGTATTCTCAGATTATTGGCTCGCTTATGTATTTGGCTAGTGCCACGAGGCCTGACATCTCTTTTGCTGTGAGCAAGCTGAGTCGGTTTGTGTCAAAACCGGGAGATGATCATTGGCATGCGCTTCAGAGAGTTATGCGCTATTTGAAAGGCACCGCGAGCTACGGGATTCACTACACCGGGTATCCAAGGGCACTGGAGGGTTACCGTGACTCAAACTGGATATCTGATGCTGATGAGACTAAGGCCACAAGTGGTTATGTTTTTACACTTGGTGGTGGCGCTGTTTCCTCGAAGTCTTGCAAGCAGACCATCTTAACGAGGTCAACTATGGAAGCAGAAGTCACAGCATTAGACACTGCCGCTGTTGAAGCAGAGTGGCTTCGTGAACTCTTGATGGACTTACCTATGGTTGAAAAACCAATACCCCCTATCCTGATGAACTGTGATAATCAAACTGTGATCGTCAAGATAAACAGTTCTAAGGACAATATGAAGTCCTCAAGGCATGTGAAGAGGAGACTAAAATCTGTCAGAAAATTGAGGAACTCCGGAGTTATTACGTTGGATTATATCCAAATGTCGAAAAACTTGGCAGATCCCTTCACAAAGGGTCTATCACGTAATGTGATAGATAATGCATCGATGGAGATGGGTTTGAGACCCACTGCATGAGTTGTCCATAGTGGTAACCCACTCTATGTGATCGGAGACACTACTAGCAGTAGCGCTGGTTTTGTGCTCACTAGTAGCGCGGGTAGGCGCGCTACTAATAAGGCGCTACAGCTATTGCTTAGCAGTAACGCGTGCCGCACACGCTACTGCTAGGACAAATAGCTGTAGCGCTTGTTCACTCCCACGCTTCTGCTAATGTAACTATTGGCAGCGTGTTTTCTTTCCATCGCTGCTAGTATTGTTTTTTTATTTTTTTTATTTTTGGTATATTTATGCTCCATCGTACAAATATTGGTACAATACCAGTTATGAGGTTTACATCATTATGTCCATAACATTGTGTCAAATGAAGGTGGATTAGGTTCAAGTGGCGGCAATATGTGGTGCATGTCAAAAGTATACTACTAATCCAAACATGATCTAGTTTGGACTAGTTGTACTTTCGATGTGCACCACATGTTGCCTCCACTTGAATCTAATCCGCCAGCACAAGCTATTTAATCATCATCATAATCATTAGCACCAACAATATTTATTTAATCACCACTAACACTAGCTAATAATAATCATCAGTCATTACCACCAACACTAGCTATTTTATCATCATAGTAATAGTGTAGCACATCATCATCCTCAAACTCATTTCTAGCTAATCACTCCTGCTGCTCTCTCTTAGGTAAAACAACATAAAACATGTGTAGCTCTCCTCCTTGATCAAGTTGGAGTATGCAGATAAACCTGTCTCCTAATTTTGGGTAGCACATCTGTTTGCTGCCCCCTAGTACTTGTCTGCGCTCCCCCATCACATATCTGGTCCAGTCTTGCACTATTAAGCATTCATCGCAGATCTTGAATGCACTAAAGTAACATGTAGGATATCTTGGCCGTATGCTAATAATACTCATGGTACCTTTTGTCTCGATCCCATAAGGCACAACATTCATCGGGAGTCCCTGTTGAAGAACATCGTATGGTCACATACTTAGCAATGAAGTTTAGCTTCACAAATAATGTATGGAAAAGATGCACTGAGGACAAATAGTAAAAATCTTACCATCCTTCCTAAATAGATGTGACCGTAGTTCATGACAAACACTATTGGTCGCACGTTTTCACTACTAAGATTTCTAAGTCCAGGAAGAAAATTTGTCTTGACGGTATCAAGATCCTCAAGTCATGAAACATAATGACTTAGCTCCTCGTAGTTTAGTTCAGCCCCGGTACAGTAGTAGGTCATGTCTACCAAGCGCTGGACATGTTTGCTTGCACCGAAATTTATCATCATACTGGCGACTTATAGTCAAAAGCCAGGCCGGTTTAACAAACACCGGAATTTATCATCATACTTTATTCAACCTGTTTCTGCATACAACAAGTTTAAAGTGTCCTGGCGGTTTACCGCCGGAGGGGTCATAATGCCCAACATATAACATGGGTTTATAACCAAGGCTGCACTTAAAAATATGAAATATATCATACCTGTGACATTGAATCACATCGTTGGTTTACCAACTTTTTGTAGTAAGAGTGATAACCCCAATCTTTGAGTAATGATAACTCCTTTCAGTACCGGTTTATGATAAAACCGTACCGGGTTATGATAGACACCGGATTATCCATATATAATACTGGCAACTTGGTTAATAATCACCGGATTATAATTGGTCATGTACTGACAACTTGTAGTTGAAGGTCAGGCCGGGTTAACGAACACCGGTTTACTCCATAATAAGATGGTAACATAAAATCAAACCGGGCAGATAGTCTCCGGATTAAGATTTGACCGTGTTCCGCCAATTTGTAATTGACAGTCGAACTGGATTAACAATGTCGGTTTAAAAACGCAACAGAAGTAAAAGGAAATATTTATCAAAGCAAATTTCAAGCAAAGGGAATGATAAAACCATTTGCAAAAAGAGGCTATTGAGCCGATCAAATGGCGTTACCATGGTCGGACACGAGCAAGCCCCCGATAGGCGTAGCTATGGTTCAAGTCAGCCAGGTCCCCAAATGAAACAATGGCATTATGCCGATCAAAAGGCGTGGCAATGGTTCGGGTTCGACCAATCCCCCAAGTGATTCTGTGGCCTTAGGCCGATCAAGAGGCGTGACTATGGTTCAGACGTGACCACAAGTCCCCAAGTGATGCATTGGCATTACGCCGATCAAGAGGTGTAGTGATGGTTCGGGTTCGACCAAAGCCCCCAAGTGATGCTGTGGCACTAGGCCGATCAAGAGGCATGACTATGGTTCAGACGTGACCACAAGTCCCCAAGTGATGTTGTGGCTTTCCGCCTACCAAATGGCATTGCTATGGTTCGGACGCGACCAAGCCCCCAAGTGATATTGTGGCATTGCACCGATCAAGAGGTGTGACTATGGTTCGGATACGACCAAAGCCCCCAAGTGATCAAGAATATAATAAGCCAATAAGGCATGATACCCATGTTTGAACCGCGCATCATGGCAGCAGGTCCTCTTTGGTACCCTTTAACTTTTTGCAAGAGATAAATCCTTCTTGAACCGGGATTTTAAACCGGATATTGAGAGCTTCAAAGCTTTGTGGGAGATATCTTTCCCTTGAACCAGATTGTAAACCGGAATCTTCATTTTCAGCCGGAAATTTTCTGACGGCCTTTAAGCTCGAACTTGCGAGAAGTTGATTCCTTTTTGAACCAGAAATTCTTAAACCGGATTTGAGAGCTTCAGAGCTTTGTGGGAGAATATATTTCCCTTGAACCGGATTTTAAACCGGCATTCTTCATTTTGAACCGGAATTTTTCAGATGGCCTTTGAATTTGCACCAATATGGCGGTTTTAGGGTCCTGCATTAGATAACTTTGCAAGCCGGAGTAATTTCTATTTTAAAGAGAAGCAACATATAATAAAAATATACTTGAGGGATTTCACCTGATATGTTAGGCCAGAAAATATCCACCGCAGAGTTGATGATCACCACGGTGAAGCTGAAATCAATTATGGGCGAGTCGGCCACACAAGCAGACAGATGAATCGGCCGCGGCGTTGTAAGCCTGGCACGGACGGGTGAGTCGGCCGTAGGTTGATGTAGACCGGACTGCGGGGGTCAGCGGCCTGTGCGCGCTTTATTGGATAATTCGCGCGGTCCTGACGAGTTGATGAAGGCTGGACCATGGGAACGGTGGCTTGTACGCATGTCTGTCAAGCAGCGTGGCATGGACGAATGCTAGTGCATGCACTCCGTATCCGAGGCATAAAAAATTGTCCTGTGTAAAAATATTACAGGGCAAAGAAAATTGTTCTTTGACAAAAAACAATAAGTGTTTAATAGATAAACAAATGATTTGTGAACAACAAATGATTTGTGCGTAAATTCTGTTTAGTCAACCCGGCACTTTCGATAGGCCGGACCGCAGGGCAGACAGTAAAACGACTGCAGCATCAGAAGCGGCTTCGGAGAGATGACTCGGTCGCGGCCTTGTAAGCCGGCGCAGACGAGCCAGTTGTGCTGTGACGTTGTTTAACCAGTGCAGATGCATGAATCGGCCGCAGGCACGGACGGATGTAATCCGAACATCAGGGCGGTGACTTGCACATGTATCCGCCGAGCATCATAGCACAGACAAGCACTAATGCAAAAGTGATGTTGACGCGCGCCCCTTAGGTGACACCTTTTTATAATGGTCCTGTGAAAATATTATAAGACCAAGTAATTGTTCTTTGATGAAAACAATATATATTAATAAAATAAACTTGAATGGATATCACCTGATTCGTCTGTCGATAGATAATCCATTCCACACAACAAAAACGGCGGTTCAAAACAGCCCGGCGGTTTAACGCGGTAAGGACGGCTTAAAACGGCTGTGACGGCTCAGAAGGAATCCTCTGGGTCTTTAAACACTTGGCCACCCTTTTTTTGGACGTGAACTAGCACATTTGATAAACTCACGTGAGGGATCCTTGGCGTATATGTCTTTGTCCTTCCCATGTAGGAGTAAGTAGTGGTACTACTAGCTTTTGATTCTCGCATAAGCATTGGTGCTTGGTCCTTCTCGTGGGTGGCAGGGCTGTAGTTTCAGAGATGTGACAACGCTACCGTTGCTGGGTCAACCGGATGGACTTAAGCGTGTGTCTGCAGAGATGACTTGTGATTTGACAGCAGTGGTGCAGCGGAAGCCTTGTGTCCGTATCGATCTCCAGCATTGCTTATGCATTGAACTGGCAGCAAAAGAACTTGTCGTCTCGGCGACTCACGGCGCATCCCACAAACTGTCACGCAACCCTTGTTTCCTTTTACGATTTAGTGGTACGGGCCGAGTCGGAATCTGACAAAGTTGGTTCCTTGTCACCGTCAATTTGGACGCTGGCCGTTGACACCTCGTCGTTGTCCTTTGTTTTCTTTTCCTTCCAACCTTGGTTTAGGGTCGAACCAATCTCATACTTGTTGTAATTACCGCTGATTAGGACAGCTTGGTTTCGTCAGATTGCTCCTGTGTATCCGCCCTTGGACTGACAATATGCTAAAGATGTGTCCGGCGACGCACAAGTCAAAACCCTAATTTTCTCTCGTCTCAAACTTGTATATGCCGCTGTTGAAAAACTTTTCCAATCTTTGACTAACGAACTTCATAGTTGATGTGAATTTTTCCACGTCGGCTCTTGCTGATCCGGCAGGTCGTAGCTTCTCGAACCCTAAAAAGATCCCTTCAAGAACTCAACACCACCGTGCGCGGACCCCACGGTGGATGCCAACTATCGTGGATTTGTCACGGCAGATGTCCTTAGTGTCAGGACTTAGTCGCGAGGCCAACGCATCTATGTGGTAGCTTGAGAGGGGTTGAGTTAGACGAGAGACGCGATGTTTTACCCAGGTTCGGCCCCTCGCGGTGGAGGTAAAAGCCTACATCCTGCTTCATTGATATTGATGATGATGACCATGGTTACAAGAGTGCTCTATCTCGAGAGCTATTGTCTAAACCTAACTTGTCCCACTTGTGAAACTTGTGAATCTTCTCCCTCTTGGGGTGCCCTGCCCCTCCTTATATATGTTGAAGGGGCGGTTTACATGACTAGTCCTAGTAGGATTAGGTACAAGTGGAGTCCTAGTCTTGCTTCCTTTGTAAGGGAATATTTTTTGTGCTTTCCTTATAAACCGGCCCACCATTAAACATGAACCGGCCTTCTGGGCTATGGGCCTCATCATCCATCTGACCCGCCCGCCGGGTTACTAATGAACCGCCAAGACCGGGCGGGTAGCCCCTGAACCACCAAGCTCCGGGAGGGTTACCAGTGAGTCATCCAGTCCGGCCGGTTTACGCCACGGGGTATATCCCCGACAGTAACGGTAGCAAAAGGTAACAGTAGTAAAAGTAATGTTTTTGATATTTTGTAGTCATGATTGCAATAGCAACGGGAAAGTAAATAAGCGAAGAACAATATATGGAAAACTCGTAGGCAATGGATCAGTGATGGAGAATTATGCCGGATGTGGTTCATCATGTAACAGTCATAACCTAGAGTGACACGGAACTAGCTCCAATTCATTGATATAATGTAGGCATGTATTCCGAACATAGTCATACGTTCTTATGGAAAAGAACTTGCATGACATCTTTTGTCCTACCTTCCCGTGGCAGCGGGGTCCTTACGGAAACTAAGGAATATTAAGGCATCCTTTTAATAGAGAACCGGAACAAAGCATTAACACATGGTGAATACATGAACTCCTCAAACTACGGTCATCACCGGTAAGTATCTCGATTATTGTCACTTCGGGGTTAACGGATCATAACACATAATAGGTGACTATAGACTTGCAAGATAGGATCAAGAACACTCATATATTGATGAAAACATAATAGGTTAAGATCTGAAATTATGGCACTCGGGCCCTAGTGACAATCATTAAGCATAGCAAAGTCATAGCAACATCAATCTCAGAACATACTGGATACTAGGGATCAAACCCTAACAAAACTAACTCGATTACATGATAGATCCCATCCAACCCATCACCGTCCAGCAAGCCTACGATGGAATTACTCACGCACGGAGGTGAGCATCATGAAATTGGTGATGGAGGATGGTTGATGATGACGATGGTGACGGATTCTCCTCTCCGGAGCCCCGAACGGACTCCAGATCAGCCCTCTCGAGAGGTTTTAGGGCTTGGCGGCGGCTCCGTATCGTAAAACGCGATGATTTCTTCTCTATGATTCTTTTCTCCCCAAAACTCAATATATGGAGTTGGAGTTGGAGTCGGAGACGCAACAAGGGGCCCATGAGGTAGGGGGCGCGCCCCCACCCTCGTGGCAAGGTGGTGGGGCCCCTGGCCTTCATCTTTTGCAGGTATTTTTCTTATTTTCTGAAAAGTGGCTCCGTGAAGTTTCAGGTCATTCCGAGATCGTTTGCTCCTGCACATAAATAACACCATGGTAATTCTGCTGAAAACAGCATCAGTCCGGGTTAGTTCCATTTAAATCATGCAAGTTAGAGTCCAAAACAAGGGCAAAAGTGTTTGGAAAAGTAGATATATTGGAGACGTATCAACTCCCCCAAGTTTAAACCTTCAGTTGACAAACTGAAAGTGATAAAGAAAAAACTTTTACAAACTCTATTTTCTCTTCTTGTTGTAAATATGTAAAGCCAGCATTCAAGTTTTCAGCAAATATTATAACTAACCACATTCACAATAACGCATAGGTCTCAAGTTTACTCATATCAATAGCATAATCAACTAGCGACCCATAATAATAAATCTCGGATGACAACACTTTCTCAAAACAATCATAATATGATATAACAAGATGGTATCTCGCTAGCCCTTTCTGAGACCGCAAAACATAAATGCAGAGCACCTTTAAAGACCAAGGACTGACTAGACATTGTAATTCATGGTAAAAGAGATCCAGTCAAGTCATACTCAATGTAAACTAACAGTAATGAATGCAAATGACGGCGGTGCTCTCTAACTGGTGCTTTTTAATAAGAAGACGATGACTCAGCATAAAAGTAAATAGATAGGCCCTTCGCAGAGGGAAGCAGGGATTTGTAGAGGTGCCAGAGCTCAGTTTTGAAATAGAGGTGAATAATATTTTGAGGGGTATACTTTCATTGTCAACATAACAACCAAGAGATGGCGATATCTTCCATGTTACACACATTATAGGCGGTTCCCAAACAGAATGGTAAAGTTTATACTCCCCCTTCCACCAACAAGCATCAATCCATGGCTCGCTTGAAACAACGAGTGCCTCCAACTAACAAGAGTCCCAGGGGGAGTTTTGTTTGAAAGTATTTTGATTTAGTTTGCATAAAGCATGGGACTGGGCATCCCGATGACCAGCCATTTATCTCGTGAGTGAGGAGCGAAGTCCACTCCTCTTGAGAATAACCCGCCTAACATGGAAGATACAGACATCCCTAGTTGATACATGAGCTATTCGAGCATACAAAACAGGATATTTATTTGAAGGTTTAGAGTTTGGCACATACAAATTTGCTTGGAACGGCAGGTAGATACCGTATATAGGCAGGTATAGTGGACTCATGTGAAATAACTATGGGGTTTAAGGAGTTTGGATGCACAAGCAGTATTCCTGCTTAGTACAGGTGAAGGCTAGCAAAAGACTGGGAAGCGACCAGCTAGAGAACGACATCAGTCATGAACATGCATTAAAATTAATCAACACCGAATGCAAGCATGAGTAGGATATAATCCACCATGAACATAAATATCGTGAAGGCTATGTTGATTTTGTTTCAACTACATGCGTGAACATGTGCCAAGTCAAGTCATTTAAATCATTCAGAGGAGGATACCACCCTATCATACCACATCATAACTATTTTAATAGCATGTTGGCACGCAAGGTAAACCATTATAACTCATAACTAATCAAGCATGGCATAAGAAACTATGATCTCTAGTTGTCATTGCAAACATGTTTATTCATAATAGGCTGAGTCAGGAACGATGAACTAATCATATTTACAAAAACAAAAGAGGTCCAGTTCATACCAGCTTTTCTCATCTCAGCCAGTCCATCATATATCATCATAATTGCCTTTCACTTGCACGACCGAGTAGTGTGAATCATAATAATAGTGCATGTGCATTGGACTAAGCTGGAATCTGCAAGCATTCAATAAACAGGAGAAGACAAGGCAATATGGGCTCTTTTGTCAGATAAACAATAATGCATATAAGAGCCACTTCAACAATTTAATCATGGTCTTCTCCTATCGACCCCCAAAGAAAAGAAAAGAAATAAAACTATTTACACGGGAAAGCTCCCAACAAGCAAAAGAAGAACATGAAATATTTTTGGGTTTTCTTTTTAATTACTACTACAAGCATGGAAATTAAACTGATTAAAAGCTACACCTGATTTTTTTCTTAAGGTTTATTAAACACACAAGAAGAAAGCATAAAAAGGAAAATAAACTAGCATGGATGATACAATGAAAAAGTATGAGCACCGACATCTAGCAATGAGTGTGTGCACATAAATGTAATGTCGGTGGGAAATACGTACTCCCCCAAGCTTAGGCTTTTGGCCTAAGTTGGTCTATGGCCACGGCTGGCCTGGCGGATATCCATATATAATAGTAGTTGGGGTCGTATTGAGAAGAAGAAGAGGAAGACTTCGATTGCCACTGGTTGACAATCATCTCCGGATCCCATTGATAATTAGACTGTCGTGAAGGATCAATTTGTGGTTCCGGCTCTGGCTCCTTAGCTGGTGCAGGGTTCCGGTAGGCGTGAATAGCCTTCAACGGAACAAGGTACGTGCCTACAAATACATCAAACAAAGAAGGAGCAGGCAGGGTAATAGTCTCAGGGTGGTGTTTATTAAAGAACAATTGATATTTAAGCTCTCCTTCCCTATTCTTAACAATAAAATCATGTGCCACCATATTTTTATAATCTAGAAAACACGAGGCAACACTTTTTCTTCCTTCTCAGATGCCTAATAGGTATATTAAAATGTGCAGCTAGGCGTGAGGCATGGATGCCTCCAAAGATGGGGCCCTTGGTATGGTTCAGACTTAACCGTTTGGCAATAATGCCGCCCATACTAAAAGTATTATCGCTGTATAAGCCTTGGAGCAAAATAATAATATCAGGGATACTAAGGTTTCCACAGTTTCCGCGTCTAATTAAGCAACGACTAGCAAATAATGCAATGTAACGTAAAATAGGAAAATGTATGCTAGTAATTCGTGCATCGGAAACCTTCCTAGTTTCTCCTACAGTGATAGTATCAATAAACCCCTCCACATCATTATGATGTGGTTCTTCTGTCTTGCCCCCAAAAGGGACTAAACAAATCCGACAAAAATCATAAAGTGACATCTCCTTATGCTCATCATATAAATGAAACTCCACTGTAGGTGGCGAGTTCCTAGAATGCAAATGAAAGTTTTGCACAAAGGTATTTGTGAATAAGAGATATTGATCGCATTGGTCATGGAGGAAAGCGGTTAGGCCTGCATTCCTAGCCAATTCATGAAAATCTTCATAAATATCGGCTGCTCTCAAGAAATTATCGGAAGGCCATTCACATGCCCGAACCTCCGCGGTGCGCGGCAAATTATACTTAGGCTTCAGTGCCTTTTTCTTCGAGCTTTGGCTCGATGAGCCCCTCAATAGTCTCCTCATCATTTTCTGAAAATTCTGAAATTTTTTTGTAACTTCAAAATAAAAGTAAACCAAACTCGATAATATTGATAGCAACTACTCCTACAAGTGCCTAGGGCCTATATCATGCATTAAAACTACTTTTGACCATATAAATTTGACATGCAAGCTCAAGAACAGGGTCACCTAAGCAGCAAAAATTTGCAATGAATAAAGTAATAGAACAAAAACTAATTAGACCAATGGAGGAGTCACATACCAAGGAACAATCTCCCCAAGCTTTTTTGTGAGAGGTGCTTTGAGCAAGGAGATCAACAATGGCAGCAAAGTGAGCTGGATATTCGTGTTTGTGGGAGGAAGATGAAGTGTGTGGGTGCAGGAATAAGTGGAGGAGGGCCACCGTGGGCCCACGAGGCAGGGGGCGTGCCCAGGGGGTAGGGCGCGCACTCCACCCTCGTGGGCAGGTGGTTGACCCCCTGATGTGTTCTCGGCGCCAAATATTCTCAAATGTTCTGGAAAAAATCATATTTTAATTTCAGGGCATTTGGAGAACTTTTATTTTCGAGGTATTTTGATATTGCACGTATAATCAGATAACAGATAGAAAAATATTTATTTTTATTTTATTTAATATAAATAACAGAAAGTAAAAGTTGGGTACAGAAGGTTGTGCCTTCTAGTTTCATCCATCTCATGATCATCAAAAGGAATCCTCTAACAAGGTTGCACTACTAGGAAAAGGGCTATAGATGAAATGGATACTAATGGTGCAACTCACATGTGGTGCGCCACTACTATATAGCAGTGGCGCACCATGTGCAGGTGCGCCATTAGTGTGGAAGACACTAATGGCGCACCAAACACAGGGTGCGCCACTAGTAACAATTTTTTTTCATTTTTCCAAACATACTAATGGTGCATCCAGGCACAGTGCGCCATTACTAGTTCTAACTAGTAATGACGCATCAGCCACACAGTGCGCCACTACTGTATTTTTTTTATTCTTGTTTTTGCAAAACTACTAATGACGCACCGTGGTATAGTGCGCCATTACTAGTTCACTATGCCACGGTGCGCCATTAGTATATATATTTTTTTATTTTTTTGCAAAACTACTAATGGCGCACCACCAGCAGGTGCGCCATTAGTAACCAGGGTTACTAATGGCGCATTTTCAGGTGGTGCGTCATTAGTAACCCGGGACCAACAAGATATTTTGGACAACCACACCTACCCACTCACTTTCCCCACTTCATTCTCTCCACCTCCTCCTCCAAGCTTGTCTCGGCTGCCTCCTCCTCATCACCTCATTTGCGCCATAGATTCATCCAAATTAAGTGGTTAAATTACGTTTTTTTGAAAGGTAAGTAAGGGGGAAAGCTATCTTTATGTTGTTCTCCCTCCAACAACGTGTACATGCACTTTTTGCGGCCTAGCTAGATCTATGTATGTTTGTGGTGTTGCATATATGTTTGTGTTTGCAGGTACCGGTATTTGAAATGCGATAGTTGCCAATATTTTGCCGGAATGTTGATTCATTTCCGTTTCGGCGAGAATTTTGGCACTATGCATTCTTTTTGGTCCTATTTTTAGGGAAAGTCATGCCAAATTTTTTCTTGGTTCTAAAATATCGTTTTGCTCTACCCCGCAGGCGACCATGGTCCGCACGATGACCGAAGTCATCGTGAATAGGTTTTTGAGCTCCTCGAAGGCCGAGATGCTTCAAAAGAATGAGACGGAGATAAGATGTTCGTGTCGAAGATGCAAGCTGAAGAGCCTTATTGCGGACCCGGATTCCAAGCAGGTGCGGGACCACCTGCTCTTGCGTGGTTTCATGGTGATGAAGATGACTATGAAGTCGTCCATGGGGGCCGGGCAAGAAATGAGGAAGGGCAGCAAGACAACCACCGCGGCTCGGGCGGGCGAGAAGACGAAGAATCTCCAGGACATGATCACGACGGTGATGTTGTACACAGTCATCATGTAGAAGATGCTGGACATGATGATGAGGAAGATGCCAGAGCAGACGAAGGGCATGATCATGAAGATGAAGATGCCGGCGGAGCAGACGACGATGGACCATCGATGGGCTGGGTGCAGGACCCTCATATTCAAGAGCTGCTTCTCAAGCAGACGGATAACGCAAGAGCTGCCGCCCGAGAGAAAGCCAAGCTGGATCAACTAGAGATAGACGCGGTTACTCCATTGTATGAAGGATGCAGGCCCGAGGATACCCACCTGAAAGTAACGCTCATGGCTCTGGAGATGAAGGTAAAACACAAAATGACCGACGCATGCTTCGACGAGAACATGTCATTCTGGCACGAACGTCTTCCCAAGGGGAACAAGTGCCCGACCAGTTTCGAGGAGGCGAAGAAAATCATGTGTCCTCTGGATTTACCGCTCGTGAAATACCATGTGTGCATGAACAATTGCATCATTTATCGAGACGAGCACGCGGAGCCTACCATATGTCCGGTGTGCGGCGTCACTCGATACAAGAAGAGGAAGAAAGCTCCTCAAAATTCGGTGTGGTACTTTCCGATCACTCCTCGTCTGCAACGGTATTTCGCAGACCCTAAGGTAGCAAAGCTCCTACGTTGGCACGCGGATAGGGAGGAGAAGAAGCGAGAAGATGGAGCAAATGATCCGGAGATAAATAAAAAAGACAAGATGCTGAGTCACCCTAAGGATGGGAGCCAGTGGCAAGCGTTTAACTTCGAACACCCAGAATTTGGGAAGGATCCAAGGAACATTGTTCTGGGCGCGAGCACCAATGGAGTCAATCCGTTTGGCAGCTAGAGAAGCACACATAGCACCTGGCCTGTGTTTGTGTGGATGTACAACCTTCCCCCCTCATTGTGCATGAAGAGGAAGTACATTCACATGAGTATGCTAATTGAAGGGCTGAAACAACCAGGGAATGACATCAATCTGTATCTGGGGCTGCTGAAAGAGGAGCTAGACACGCTGTGGAAAACGCCAGCCAATACGTGGGACACCATAGAGAAAGAATATTTCCCTATGAGAGCCGCACTCTCACGACGGTGCACGACTATCTCAGTTATGGATATCTCGCGGGGCAGGTGGTCCATGGATTTTCTGGATGCGTCAGGTGCATGGATGACACAACGTATCACCAGCTAGATGGAGATCCCGGGTCTTCAAAAACCGTGTTCATGGGACATCGAAGGTGGCTTCGCGACGATATCCCATGGAGGAAATGCAAGGATCTGTTCGATGGTGAAACCGAACCCCGAAGACGCCCGCGTAGGAGGAGCGGCGAGGAAATAGACGAGCTGTTGAAAAATTGGAAAGATTGCCCACTGCCGGGAAAGAAGCAAAAGGCGCCAGAGCCGGGAAAGAAGCGAAAGGCGCTAGAGCCGCTGCTGAAGGTATGGAAAACAAGGTCTATTTTCTGCGACTTGCCATACTGGAAGATCCACCGTATGCCTCACAGCCTTGATGTCATACATATCACAAAGAATGTGTGCGAGAGTCTGCTAGGTACCCTGCTCAACATGCCAGAGAGGACCAAAGATGGGCCGAAAGCAAGGGCAGACTTGAAATCAATGGGCATCAGGGAGGAGCTTCATGCTAATGATGATGATGATGAGGCGAAGCAGGACACAGAAAGTCATCGCAAAGGCAACAAGGCCAAGAAGACTGGAAATGACTACCCTCCCGCGTGCTTCACTCTAAGTCAGGAGGAGATCGATCAGTTTTTCACCTGCCTCGTAGGAGTAAAACTTCCTTACGGTTATGCGGGGAAGATAAGCAGATACCTAGACCCAGCGAAGCAGAAGTTCAGCGGGATGAAGTCTCAGGACTGTCACGTGCTGATGACGCAGATACTTCCAGTTGCAACCCGTGGGATCATGGACGCGCACGTCCGTGAAACACTATTTGGCCTATGCAACTTTTTCGACGTCATCTCTCGGAAGTCGGTTGGCGTGAGGCAACTCGGAAGGCTACAGGAAGAGATTGTGGTGATACTATGCGAGCTTGAGATGTACTTCCCACCCGCATTCTTCGATGTTATTGTGCATCTGCTAGTCCATATCGTGGAGGATATCATCCAACTCGGGCTGACGTTCCTGCACATCATCATGCCGTTCGAAAGGATGAATGGTGTCATCAAAGGATACGTTCGCAACATGTCACGTCTAGAGGGAAGCATAGCCAGGGCCTTTCTGACCGAAGAGTGCATCTCCTACTGCACGAATTATCTAGGCATCGAGAACCCCGTTGGTCTGCCCGTCAACAGGCACCTCGGCAGGCTCGCTGGATGGGGTCACCGTGAGGGTCGCCGTGAAATGCATATCGACTTCGAGGGTCGACTCGCCGACTTTGAAAGAGCAAACCTAGTCGCGCTACAACACATAGACGTGGTCGATCCTTGGGTGGTAGAGCACAAAACCTTTATTGAGAAGACGTACAAAGACCGAGGCCCACAGAGGACGGACGGAGATATAATCAAAGAGCACAACTCATGTTTCACGCGTTGGTTCAAGCAGAAGCTTTTGTCGTACCCTTTACATGAGGATTCTTCCGCGGAAGAACAACTCATATTCGCCTTGTCACAGGGCGCCGAGCACAACCTGATGACGTATGAGGCATACAATATCAACGGCTACACATTCTACACCGAGGGAAAGGACATGAAGAGCGATGGTTATCATAACTCTGGGGTAACGATGGAATCCTACACCGGTAACGACAAGGACAGATACTACGGAAGGATCGAGGAGATCTGGGAGCTGAGCTACGCTGGAGAGAAGGTCCCGATGTTCCTGTTGGAAATATGCCCTAGAGACAATAATAAAAGCATTATTATTATATTTCCTTGTTCATGATAATTGTCTTTATTCATGCTATAATTGTGTTATCCGGAAATCGTAATACATGTGTGACTAACAGACACCAACATGTCCCTAGTAAGCCTCTAGTTGACTAGCTCGTTGATCAACAGATAGTCATGGTTTCCTGACTATGGACATTGGATGTCATTGATAACGAGATCACATCATTAGGAGAATGATGTGATGGACAAGACCCAATCCTAAACATAGCTTAAAGATCGTATAGTTCGTTTGCTAGAGTTTTTCCAATGTCAAAGTATCTTTTCCTTAGACCATGAGATCGTGTAACTCCCGGATACCGTAGGAGTGCTTTGGGTATACCAAACATCAGAACGTAACTGGGTGACTATAAAGGTAGACTACGGGTATCTCCGAAAGTGTATGTTGGGTTGACACGGATCAAGACTGGGATTTGTCACTCCGTATGACGGAGAGGTATCACTGGGCCCACTCGGTAATGCATCATCATTATGAGCTCAAAGTGACCAAGTGTCTGGTCACGGGATCATGCATTATGGTACGAGTAAAGTGACTTGCCGGTAACGAGATTGAACGAGGTATTGGGATACCGACGATCGAATCTCGGGTAAGTAACATACCGATTGCCAAAGGGAATTGTATACGGGGTTGCTTGAATCCTCGACATCGTGGTTCATCCGATGAGATCATCGTGGAGTATGTGGGAGCCAACATGGGTATCCAGATCCTGCTGTTGGTTATTGACCGGAGAGTCATCTCGGTCATGTCTACATGTCTCCCGAACCCGTAGGGTCTACACACTTAAGGTTCGGTGACGCTAGGGTTGTAGGGATATGTATATGCAGTAACCCGAATGTTGTTCGGAGTCCCGGATCAGATCCCGGACGTCACAAGGAGTTCCGGAATGGTCCGGAGGTAAAGAATTATATATAGGAAGTACTGTTTCGGCCATCGGGACAAGTTTCGGGGTCATCGGTATTGTACCGGGACCACCGGAAGGGTCCCGGGGGCCCACAGGGTGGGGCCACCTGCCCCGGGGGGCCACATGGGCTGTAGGGGGTGCGCCTTGGCCTACATGGGCCAAGGGCACCAGCCCCAAGGGCCCATGCGCCTAGGGTTTCCCAAAGGGAAGAGTCCCAATGGTGGAAGGCACCTCCTAGGTGCCTTGGGGGGGAGGGAAACCTCCCTTGGCCGCCGCCCCCTAGGAGATTGGATCTCCTAGGCCGGCGCCCCCCCCCCTTGGCCCTCCTATATATATTGGGGGAAGGAGGGCTCTTTGGGACACGCCTTTGGTTGCCTCCTTCTCCCTCTCCAACACCTCCTCCTCCTCCATAGTGCTTGGCGAAGCCCTGACGGAGTACTGCAGCTCCATCACCACCACGCCGTCGTGCTGCTGCTGGAGCCATCTTCCTCAACCTCTCCTTCTCCCTTGCTGGATCAAGAAGAAGGAGACGTTGCGCGAACCGTACGTGTGTTGAACGCGGAGGTGCCGTCCGTTCGGTGCTAGGATCTCCGGTGATTTGAATCACGTCGTGTTCGACTACTTCATCCCCGTTCTTTGAACGCTTCCGCTCGCGATCTACAAAGGTATGTAGATGCATCCGATCACTCGTTTCTAGATGAACTCATAGATGGATCTTGGTGAAACCGTAGGAAAACTTTTGTTTTCTGCAACGTTCCCCAACAGTGGCATCATGAGCTAGGTCTATGCGTAGTTCTTCTTGCGCGAGTAGAACACAATTTGTTGTGGGCATTGATGTTGTCAACTTTCTTGCCGCTACTAGTCTTATCTTGCTTCGACGGTATTGTGGGATGAAGCGTCCCGGACCAACCTTACACGTACGCTTACGTGAGACCGATTCCACCGACTAACATGCACTAGTTGCATAAGGTGGCTGGCGGGTGTCTGTCTCTCCTACTTTAGTTGGAGCGGATTTGATGAGAAGGGTCCTTATGAAGGGTAAATAGAAGTTGACAAATCACGTTGTGGCTTTCACGTAGGTAAGAAAACGTTCTTGCTAGAACCCTGTTTCAGCCACGTAAAACTTGCAACAACAATTAGAGGACGTCTAACTTGGTTTTGCAGCAAGTGCTTTGTGATATGATATGGCCAAAGTTGTGATGAATGATGAATGATCTATATGTGATGTATGAGATGTTCATGCTATTGTAATAGGAATCACGACTTGCATGTCGATGAGTATGACAACCGGCAGGAGCCATAGGAGTTGTCTTTATTTTTTGTATGACCTGCGTGTCGTAAAGAAACGCCATGTAAATTACTTTACTTTATTGCTAAACGTGTTAGCCATAGTAGTAGAAGTAATAGTTGCCGAGCAACATCATGGAGACACGACGATGGAGATCATGATGATGGAGATCATGGTGTCAAGCCGGTGACAAGATGATCATGGAGCCCCGAAGATGGAGATCGAAAGAGCTATATGATATTGGCCATATCATGTCACTACTATATAATTGCATGTGATGTTTAATATGTTTATGCATCTTGTTTACTTAGAACGACGGTAGTAAATAAGATGATCCCTTTCAACAATTTCAAGAAGTGTTCTCCCCTAACTGTGCACCGTTGCTAAAGTTCGTCGTTTCGAAGCACCACGTGATGATCGGGTGTGATAGATCCTTACGTTCACATACAACGGGTGTAAGACAGTTTTACACATGCAAAACACTTAGGGTTAACTTGACGAGCCTAGCATGTGTATAGACATGGCCTCGGAACACAGAAGACCGAAAGGTCAAGCATGAGTCGTATAGAAGATACGATCAACATGAAGATGTTCACCGACGTTGACTAGTCCGTCTCACGTGATGATCGGACACGGCCTAGTTAACTCGGATCATGTTATACTTAGATGACTAGAAGAGGGATGTCTATCTAAGTGGGAGTTCATTGAATAATTTGATTAGATGAACTTAATTATCATGAACTTAGTCTAAAATCTTTACAATATGTCTTGTAGATCAAATGGCCAACGTAGTCCTCAACTTCAACGCGTTCCTAGAGAAAACCAAGCTGAAAGACAATGGCAGCAACTATACGGACTGGGTCCGGAACCTGAGGATCATCCTCATAGCTGCCAAGAAAGATTATGTCCTACAAGCACCGCTAGGTGAAGCTCCCATCCCACAGAACCAAGACGTTATGAACGCTTGGCAGACACGTGCTGATGACTACTCCCTCATTCAGTGCGGCATGCTTTACAGCTTAGAGCCGGGACTCCAAAAACGTTTTGAGAGACATGGAGCATATGAGATGTTCGAAGAGCTGAAAATGGTTTTTCAAGCTCATGCCCGGATCGAGAGATATGAAGTCTCCGATAAGTTCTTCAGCTGTAAGATGGAGGAAAATAGTTCTGTTAGTGAGCACATACTCACTATGTCTGGGTTACATAACTGCTTGACTCAGCTGGGAGTTAATCTCCCGGATGACGCGGTCATTGACAGAATCCTCCGGTCGCTTCCACCAAGCTACAAGAGCTTTGTGATGAACTTCAATATGCAGGGGATGCAAAAGACCATTCCTGAGGTATTTGCAATGCTGAAATCAGCAGAGGTAGAAGTCAAGAAGGAACATCAAGTGTTGATGGTGAATAAAACCACTAAGTTCAAGAAGGGCAAGGGTAAAAAGAGCTCCAAGAAGGACGGCAAGGAAGTTGCCGCGCCCGGCAAGAAAGCTGCCGGGAAGAAGCCAAAGAATGGACCCAAGCCCGATACTGAGTGCTTTTATTGCAAGGGAAGTGGTCACTGGAAGCGGAACTGCCCCAAATACATAGCGGACAAGAAGGCCGGCAAAACGAAAGGTATATATGATATACATGTAATTGATGTGTACCTTACCAGTAATCGTAGTAGCTCTTGGGTATTTGATACCGGTGCAGTTGTTCACATTTGTAACTCAAAGCAGGAGTTGCGGAATAAGCGGAGACTGGCGAAGGACGAGGTGACGATGCGCGTCGGGAATGGTTCCAAGGTCGATGTGATCGCCGTCGGCACACTACCTCTACATTTACCTTCGGGATTAGTTTTAAACCTTAATAATTGTTATTTAGTACCAGCTTTGAGCATGAACATTGTATCGGGATCTCGTTTAATTCGAGATGGCTACTCATTTAAATCCGAGAATAATGGTTGTTCTATTTATATGAGAGATATGTTTTATGGTCATGCTCCTATGGTGAATGGTTTATTCTTAATGAATCTCGAGCGTAATGCTACACATATTCATAGTGTGAGTACCAAAAGATGTAAGGTTGATAATGATAGTCCCACATACTTGTGGCACTGCCGCCTTGGTCACATAGGTGTCAAACGCATGAAGAAGCTCCATGCAGATGGACTTTTAGAGTCTCTTGATTATGAATCATTTGACACGTGCGAACCATGCCTCATGGGTAAAATGACCAAGACTCCGTTCTCAGGAACAATGGAGCGAGCAACCAACTTATTGGAAATCATACATACTGATGTGTGCGGTCCAATGAGTGTTGAGGCTCGCGGTGGCTATCGTTATGTTCTCACTCTCACTGATGACTTGAGTAGGTATGGGTATGTCTACTTAATGAAACACAAGTCTGAAACCTTTGAAAAGTTCAAAGAATTTCAGAGTGAGGTTGAGAATCAACGTGACAGGAAAATCAAGTTTCTACGATCAGATCGTGGAGGAGAATACTTGAGTCATGAATTTGGCACACACACTTAAGAAAATGTGGAATAGTTTCACAACTTACGCCGCCTGGAACACCTCAGCGTAATGGTGTGTCCGAACGTCGTAACCGCACTCTATTAGATATGGTGCGATCTATGATGTCTCTTACCGATTTACCGCTATCTTTTTGGGGCTATGCTTTAGAGACTGCCGCATTCACTTTAAATAGGGCTCCATCAAAATCCGTTGAGACAACACCGTTTGAATTATGGTTTGGGAAGAAACCTAAGTTGTCGTTTCTAAAAGTTTGGGGATGCGATGCTTATGTCAAGAAACTTCAACCTGAAAAGCTCGAACCCAAGTCGGAAAAATGCGTCTTCATAGGATACCCTAAAGAAACTGTTGGGTATACCTTCTACCTCAGATCCGAAGGCAAGATCTTTGTTGCCAAGGATGGATCCTTTCTAGAGAAGGAGTTTCTCTCGAAAGAATTGAGTGGGAGGAAAGTAGAACTTGATGAAGTATTACCTCTTGAACCGGAAAATGGCGCAACTCAAGAAAATGTTCCTGAGGTGCCTGCACCAACTAGAGAGGAAGTTATTGATAATGATCAAGATACTTCTGATCAAGCTCCTACTGAAATTCGAAGGTCCACAAGGACACGTTCCGCACCAGAGTGGTATGGCAACCCTGTCTTGGAAATCATGTTGTTAGACAACGGTGAACCTTCGAACTATGAAGAAGCGATGGCGGGCCCAGATTCCGACAAATGGCTAGAAGCCGTGAAATCCGAGATAGGATCCATGTATGAAAACGAAGTATGGACTTTGACTGACTTGCCCGTTGAACGGCGAGCCATAGGAAATAAATGGATCTTTAAGAAGAAGACAGACGCGGATGGTAATGTGACCATCTATAAAGCTCGGCTTGTCGCTAAGGGTTATCGACAAGTTCAAGGGGTTGACTACGATGAGACTTTCTCACCGGTAGCGAAGCTAAAGTCCGTCCGAATCATGTTAGCAATTGCCGCATTCTACAATTATGAAATATGGCAAATGGACGTCAAAACGGCATTCCTTAATGGTTTCCTTAAGGAAGAATTGTATATGATGCAGCCGGAAGGTTTTGTCGATCCTAAGAATGCTAACAAGGTGTGCAAGCTCCAACGCTCGATTTATGGGCTGGTGCAAGCATCTCGGAGTTGGAACATTCGCTTTGATGAGATGATCAAAGCGTTTGGGTTTACGCAGACTTATGGAGAAGCCTGCGTTTACAAGAAAGTGAGTGGGAGCTCTGTAGCATTTCTCATATTATATGTAGATGACATACATTTGATGGGAAATGATATAGAACTCTTGGACAACATCAAGGCCTACTTGAATAAGAGTTTTTCAATGAAGGACCTTGGAGAAGCTGCTTATATATTAGGCATCAAGATCTATAGAGATAGATCGAGACGCCTCATAGGTCTTTCACAAAGTACATACCTTGATAAGATATTGAAGAAGTTCAATATGGATCAGTCTAAGAAGGGGTTCTTGCCTGTGTTACAATGTATGAAATTGAGCTCAGCTCAATGTCCGACCACGGCAGAAGATATAGAAGAGATGAGTGTCAGCCCCTATGCCTCAGCCATAGGTTCTATTATGTATGCCATGCTGTGTACCAGACCTAATATAAACCTTGCCGTAAGTTTGGTAGGAAGGTACCAAAGTAATCCCGGCAAGGAACACTGCAGCGGTCAAGAATATCCTGAAGTACCTGAAAAGGACTAAGGAAATGTGTCTCGTTTATGGAGGTGACGAAGAGCTCGTCGTAAAGGGTTACGTCGACGCTAGCTTCGACACAGATCTGGATGACTCTAAGTCACAGATCGGATACGTGTATATTTTGAATGGTGGGGCAGTAAGCTGGTGCAGTTGCAAGCAGAGCGTCGTGGCGGGATCTACATGTGAAGCGGAGTACATGGCAGCCTCGGAGGCAGCACATGAAACAATATGGGTGAAGGAGTTCATCACCGACCTAGGAGTCATACCCAATGTGTCGGGGCCAATCAAACTCTTCTGTGACAACACTGGAGCTATTGCACTTGCCAAGGAGCCCAGGTTTCACAAGAAGACAAGGCACATGAAGCGTCGTTTCAATTCCATTCGCGAAAATGTTCAAGATGGAGACATAGATATTTGTAAAGTACATACGGACCTGAATGTAGCAGATCCGTTGACTAAACCTCTCCCTAGGGCAAAACATGATCAACACCAGAATTCCATGGGTGTTCGATTCATCACAATGTAACTAGATTATTGACTCTAGTGCAAGTGGGAGACTGTTGGAAATATGCCCTAGAGGCAATAATAAAAGCATTATTATTATGTTTCCTTGTTCATGATAATTGTCTTTATTCATGCTATAATTGTGTTATCCGGAAATCGTAATACATGTGTGAATAACAGACACCAACATGTCCCTAGTAAGCCTCTAGTTGACTAGCTCGTTGATCAACAGATAGTCATGGTTTCCTGACTATGGACATTGGATGTCATTGATAACGAGATCACATCATTAGGAGAATGATGTGATGGACAAGACCCAATCCTAAACATAGCTTAAAGATCGTATAGTTCGTTTGCTAGAGTTTTTCCAATGTCAAAGTATCTTTTCCTTAGACCATGAGATCGTGTAACTCCCGGATACCGTAGGAGTGCTTTGGGTATACCAAACGTCACAACGTAACTGGGTGACTATAAAGGTAGACTACGGGTATCTCCGAAAGTGTCTGTTGGGTTGACACGGATCAAGACTGGGATTTGTCACTCCGTATGACGGAGAGGTATCAATGGGCCCACTCGGTAATGCATCATCATTATGAGCTCAAAGTGACCAAGTGTCTGGTCACGGGATCATGCATTACGGTACGAGTAAAGTGACTTGCCGGTAACGAGATTGAACGAGGTATTGGGATACCGACGATCGAATCTCGGGCAAGTAACATACCGATTGCCAAAGGGAATTGTATACGGGGTTGCTTGAATCCTCGACATCGTGGTTCATCCGATGAGATCATCGTGGAGTATGTGGGAGCCCACATGGGTATCCAGATCCTGCTGTTGGTTATTGACCGGAGAGTCGTCTCAATCATGTCTACATGTCTCCCGAACCCGTAGGGTCTACACACTTAAGGTTCGGTGACGCTAGGGTTGTAGGGATATGTATATGCAGTAACCCGAATGTTGTTCGGAGTCCCGGATCAGATCCCGGACGTCACAAGGAGTTCCGGAATGGTCCGGAGGTAAAGAATTATATATAGGAAGTACTGTTTCGGCCATCGGGACAAGTTTCGGGGTCATCGGTATTGTACCGGGACCACCGGAAGGGTCCCGGGGGCCCACAGGGTGGGGCCACCTGCCCCGGGGGGCCACATGGGCTGTAGGGGGTGCGCCTTGGCCTACATGGGCCAAGGGCACCAGCCCCAAGGGCCCATGCGCCTAGGGTTTCCCAAAGGGAAGAGTCCCAATGGTGGAAGGCACCTCCTAGGTGCCTTGGGGGGGAGGGAAACCTCCCTTGGCCGCCGCCCCCCCCTTGGCCCTCCTATATATATTGGGGGAAGGAGGGCTCTTTGGGACACGCCTTTGGTTGCCTCCTTCTCCCTCTCCAACACCTCCTCCTCCTCCATAGTGCTTGGCGAAGCCCTGACGGAGTACTGCAGCTCCATCACCACCACACCGTCGTGCTGCTGCTGGAGCCATCTTCCTCAACCTCTCCTTCCCCCTTGCTGGATCAAGAAGAAGGAGACGTTACGCGAACCGTACGTGTGTTGAACGCGGAGGTGCCATCCGTTCAGTCCTAGGATCTCCGGTGATTTGAATCACGTCGTGTTCGACTACTTCATCCCCGTTCTTTGAACGCTTCCGCTCGCGATCTACAAAGGTATGTAGATGCATCCGATCACTCGTTGCTAGATGAACTCATAGATGGATCTTGGTGAAACCGTAGGAAAATTTTTGTTTTCTGCAACGTTCCCCAACAGTTCCGTGTCAGATGGGCCAAGAACGTCATAAAAGAAGACCGATATTTCACCACCATGGTTATACCCGAAGCCAAATCCAAGACCGCGGGCGCAAACGTCACCGCGAAAAATGAGCCATGGGTACTGGCTTCCCAAGTTGACCAATGCTTCTTCATTACCGACCCGCCAAAGCCCAGTCGTGTTGTCATGAGGAGAGGCAAAAGGAAGATCATCGGAATGGATGGAGTCGCCAATGAGCAAGACTTCGACAAGTACGGCGACCCGAAGATGGAACATGACGACGACGATGAAGTATCAGCATACACCACAAGAAGAAGCAGGACCACCCTACCTAAAGGACGTCCGTTCAAGAGAAGAACTTTTACGAAAAATAAGGGCAAGAAGATTATGAACAGATAGCTAGCTACGATCAATTGTATTTAAGTTGTAGCCTTCATTTCTCGATTGTATTTCGTGGGCACTTTTTGAACTCATGAATGTTTTTAAATTTCATGGACACTCGATCTCGATCCCCCTCCATCTTGTCGCTATCCCACCTCGCCAGATCCGGTCCCCCTCGCCGCCGAGCACCCCCCGCACTCTCTCCCCCGCTCCACCGGCCGCCGCCGACCCCCCGCAGCCTCCCCCGCTCCATCGCCGCCGACGACCCCCCGCACCCTCTCCCCCGCTCCACCGGCCGCCGCCGCCGACCCCCGCACCCTCCCCCGCTCCACCGCCGCCGACGACCCACCGCACCCCTCCCCCGCTCCACTGCCGCCGATGACCCCCCGCACCCTCCCCGACCCGCTCCACCGTCACAAATAAATGCAACTAAAATTGCAAAAAAAATAAATTTGATTATATTTTCAAATAACAAATTTGATGATATTTTCAAATAATAAATTTGATGATATTTTTTCATATTCATAAAAATTTTCAAATAACAAATTTGATGATATTTTTTAAAAAATTATTACTGTTTTTATTAAAAATTATTACTATTTCATATTCATATTCATTTTCTAAAAAATTATTAGATGCAACAAAAAATAATAAAAAATTACTTATGGCGCACCTCTGGCTGGTGCGCCATTGCTATATATAAAAAAAGATTACTAATGGCGCACCTCTGGCTAGTGCGCCATTGCTATATCAAAAGAGATTACTAATGGCGCACTGACCGCGGGTGCGCCATTGCTATCTAAAAAAACATACCAATGGCGCACCGCTGTGGGATGCGCCATTAGTAAGCTTCCCCCTAGCTAATTCCTCCCTCTCCCTCTCGCCAGATCCCCTTCGTCCCTCTCCCTCGCCAGATCCACCCGCGCGCTGCCACGACGCCGCCGCCCCGACCCCCGCCACCCCCGCGCCCCCCACCACCGCAGCTCCCCTGCGCCGCCGCCCCGTGCCCCCACCACTGCAGCTCCCCCGTGTCGCCGCCCCCGCGCCCTGAGCCGGAGGAGGAGGACCAGGAGGACGAGGAGGAGGAGGAGGAGGAGGAGACGACGACCGCCTCTACCTCAGCTCAGCCAGGCCACGCGACGCGACGCCGAGCCGAGCGCCGCCTCCCTCGTCGTCCCCCCTCCGCCCGCGCCCGCGCCCTCGACGTCCTCCCGCCCAAGCCGAGACACAGAGACAGGCGAGTGGAGGAGCCCGCCGTGTGTCACCGGAGCTTCAACGCCCAGCCGCTACCGGAGCTTCAACGCCGGCGTCTTCCTCCATTCCTCCATCCCCTCCCCAGGTGATTCATCCCTTCTCCTCCACCCCCTCCCTTGCAAACCCTAGGGCTATGGCGGCATGTTATAATTTCATAGTAAATGTTAGAGGGTCCCTGCGGCGGCTGCTCCCTTCCGCCTGGCCCACCGCCCGCGCGGTCTCCGCCAAGGTGCGGTGCCCTCTCCACTTCCTTGGTGCTTTCCTCCTCCCCTGTCTTGATTTCTGCGAGGTGTCATACCAGGGCGTGTATAGGTTGCTGCTTTTGGAGTACGCAGCTGAAGCTCTGGCGGTTTGGTGCATTCTGATGAGGTTCTGCTCCCTAATTTTTCACTGATTTCTTAGTGGAAAGGAGGGTGAGGAAGGTACGCAGGGCTTGTATGTTCCATAGGTTTAGCACTTAGCTAGTAGGAGTATACTCTAAGGAAGGGGGATTCTGAATTTGTGGCCTCTGATAATGAGGCCAAGTTATAGAAGTGAGCACGACAGCACTAGTAAGCTTTTGCGGTGACCATGGACGAATAGGCTAGGAGTTGTGCATTCCATCATATGCCCTGCACTTTCTGAAATGGGTAAAATGCCAAGAAAACATTGTTGCCTTACGTGCTGGCTCTGGCTGCCAAGAAACATTAGTTCCTATGCAGTATGCGCCCCTACGAAATGATCTTTGTATGTGTGTCGACAGGATAGAACGGGAATCAATCAAAGCTGTTTTGATACCAAGTTATGAGCATGAGCTATGTGTCTGGTGCTTATTCAAATAACTATGTTTGTTTGTCAATTGAGCAAGCATTGCCAAATCATATTGGCGAAAGAGCAAGCGTCTATTCCCTTTAATGATCAAATCTTATGCACATATGCAGTACTATGAAATATGATAGTTATTCTGGTAAGAGGGATAAGTAGGTTGTTCAATTGAAAATATGACAATGTGGGTGTCGGTGTCAAAACCGGCGGATCTCGGGTAGGTGGTCCCGAACTGTGCGTCTAGGCCGGATGATAACAGGAGGCAAGGGACATGAAGTTTTACCCAGGTTCGGGCCCTCTTGATGGAGGTAAAACCCTACGTCCTGCTTCATCATAGTCTATCAGTCCGACCAATGGAGATAGTCCGGCTGTCCGGAGACCCCCTAATCCAGGACTCCCTCAGTAGCCCCTGAACCAAGCTTCAATGACAACGAGTCCGGCGCGCAGTGTCTTCAGCATTGCAAGGCAGGTTCCTTCTCCGAATACATTACAGAAGAAGTTGAATACGAGGATAGTGTCCGACCCTGCAAAATAAGTCCCACATTTCACCGTAGAGAGAATAATGTTTTTTCGCAGATCTAATTTGCTGGCTTGTTTTGACAGCATGACGTCATGTCATGGCCCGGTGACTATTCGAACCGTTTCTTTTAACGAGCCCCGCACATAACGCGAGGCAGTTTTTCGACACGTCTTGTCAAAGCAGAGATCGTGTCCCCTTATTACGGGATTCTCATCAATATGGGCATGGGTACCCCAACCGCGCCATCAATTGCGGCGCTTGGGGGATAAGCGAGTTTTAGTAGGCAAATTTTGTCCCCCCATATAAAGGGATAGGGAAAATTTTGTCCGCCCATATATAGGGATAGGGAAAATTTTGTTTTTGCCACTCTAGATTTTGCCAATTTTTCTTATGCCACTCTAGATTTTGACATTTGACTTTTGCCACTCTTAGATTTTGACAATTATCACAATTACCATTCTGTGGCAAAAGCAAAATAATTTTATTTCATTTTTTCCACTCTTAGCTTTTGACAATTATCACAATTGCCACTCTCAACATTTTGCTTTTGCCACGGGAATGGCAATTGTGATAATTGTCAAAAACTAAGAATGGCAAAGGTGAAATGTCAAAATCTAGAGTGGCATAAGGAAAATTGGCAAAATCTAGAGTGGCAAAAACAGAAATTTCCCAAAGGGATAAGGATTCACCTTTCTATCAACGGCTTCTTCCTCCTTTGTTCATTCGCTCCCGCACACTCGAGCTCTAGCGCCCAAGTCCTCACTTTCATCTCAACCTTCTCCAACCATGTCCGGAGCGGGAGGCAAGTGGATGGTCTCCTCCGTCACGGTGGGAGACGTTAAGAAACTGAGGAGAGCCGGATACCTGCACGACGATATCGCGCACCGGCTCCCAGATGAGGGACAGCTCATCCCCACCCCAGAGCCCCAAGAGAGGGTGGTATTCCTCACCCATTTCCTCTGCGGACTGGGATTCCCTCTTCATCCCTTCGTCCGGGGACTCATGTTTTATTACGGCCTGGATTTCCACGATCTAGCCCCGAACTTCATCCTCAATATCTCGGCGTTCATCGTCGTGTGCGAGGCCTTCCTCTGCATCAAGCCCCACTTCGGCTTATGGCTGAAGACCTTGAATGTCAAGCCGAAGGTAGTGAGCGGCCGCCAGGCAGAGTGCAGAGGCGCCATGGTGGGCAAGATGCCCAACATCACATGGCTCGAGGGCACCTTCGTGGACACCATAAAGGGGTGGCAATCGGGGTGGTTCTATACCAACGAGCCGCGCGACCCCGCATGGGTAGCGGCCCCCGAGTTCCGATCTGGCATCCCCATGCGGCTCACCTCCTGGAAAGAGAAGGGCCTGTCCCGGGGTAATTCAAAAGAGCTGACCGGACTCCAGTCATGTATTCAGAACATGGTGGATAAGAAGCTTAAGCCTGTCAACATAGTTCAGGTTATGCTCGTTCGCCGGATAATCCCGTGCCAACAACGGGAGTTTACCTTGTGGGAGTTCAATCCGGCGCAGCACCGAACTCTGAACAGGCTCTTCGACACGACTCATGAAGATGCCTGGAGGGTGCTATTCAAGGGCGCCGCGGTCCCTCCCTCCATTACTGAGGATCGCGGATTCAGCGCCAAGCACCACGCCAGTGCGGTAAGTTGTTTTACCTCTTACATGATATTTGTTTTATATATATAGATTGGCTCTATGCGGGATCTAAACTCCCATAATTTTGACAAGACTCGCAGAAGATGGCCGGACAGATCGACTGTCCGGCTCCCTTGCCCGAAGGCCCGCAGACGCTCTTATGACGAAGATGCTAACTCCGGCCCCTTATATGGTGTCGGAGAAGACCAAGAAGGCCAAGGGAGCTCGAAAGAGTTCCCAACGCCAGGCGTCGTCGGACTCACCGTCCGATGACTCTGCGGCGCACTCTTCCCCCGAAGACGAGGAAGAGGAAGAGGAGGCTCCCCCACCGACTGGGGGAGACAAGAAAAGGTAGGCCGCCCCAACTGGGGAGGCCGAATGGTCCAAGAAGGGAAGGACGCTCCTTCCGGGTGAGTGGTTGCCCAGGGGCAAGCCCCAGGGGAGATCGTAAGTATTCGGATACCAAAGTAACCCATAGGATTCCTTTGTCGCAATGCTTTCGCTAACGCCGAACTCAATTGTACAGGCCACCCCGAGCCAATATCGAGGTATCCTCGGATGGCTCCCTGGGCTCGTCAGACATGGATAGCGATCCAGTCCTGACCGCCACCTCCCCTCATCTGGCCGACGACGCCGAGGTGCTGTCTCAAGAGGCACTGGATCGAGGGGGACAGTCCCGGAGGCGCCTCAAGGCGACCTTCCGAACTCCGGGAGCAGAGGGGACGGGGTCCCCGAGAGCTCCGAGTTCGGCCCTCAGCCGAACACCGCGCCGGACCCTCCAATGGATCCGAGCTCGGGCAGGCGGTCCCCTTCTAAGGAGGGTGAGACGCCTGTGCCGGTGACCTCTGTCCACCCAGAGGCGTCGGACACTATGTTGGAAGCGCTTCGCAGCGCTACCATCGAGGAGGAGCACCGCACTATCATGAGTGCGGTGATCCAGAAGGTTCAGTCCGCCAAGAGCGGATTGACTGAAGTCTGTACTAGCCTTCTAACAGGCATCGAGGTAAGTGTTTTAAAATGTAGTAGAAGTGTTACCGCATAGACAGTAGCCCCTCATGCTGTGTTCGGTGTTCGTGAAGAAAAGCCGAACAGAGGATCAAATAGGATCGCAGGAGTCTAATATAAGTATGTCAATATGCATATGGAGGCTTCGCTTCTGGCATCCACCGCACTAACTGCGGAGGTCGCCGTACTGAAGGAGGCCCTCGAGGGGTCCCAGAAAGAGCTTGGCCTTGCTAAGAGGCAGCTCGAGGAGAACAAGGGTAAGTAATACCTCGTCTATAGATATATGTATATAAAAAAGGACGTGATTGCAAAAATGACAGGATCATTGTATGTTTTGCCAGGGGCCACGACCGAGGTGGCGACCCTGAAGCAAGCGCTATCCCAGACCGAAGAAAAGGCGGCCCAGGAGCGCACCGAGCGAGAGAGGCACGAGGCTCGGGTGGGTGAGGTGCAGCAAGAGCTCCAGGCTCTCTTGACAAAGCACGAGGCGTTGGAGCTTGACTTGAAGACGAAAGAGTCTGAGCTTGCCGCGGCCCGTGAGAGTGCGAAGAGTGCCAAGGCCGAGGCCCAGAAGGCCCTTCAGGAGAGCGACGCAGTGAAGAAGATAGCTGTGGGTAAGGCTTTCTATGTGCAAAGCAAGCATGTGAAGGTGAATTACCGATTACTTACCCGAATCCGGAGCTCTTCATGAGCATTCGCAGACTTGCCCCGCACTGTGTCCGATGCCGCACTATTCTACCAGGCTGAGGACGGAAGCTCGACGGAGAAGCTTTTCTGGTCTCAGTATGCTGAGGCCGAACATCCGGTGCCAATGAGCGACCAGCTGAAGCAGATGGCCGAGCTACATAAGGCGGCCTATCAGGCCATGAAGGGCTTCATAGTCCGGTTGTGGCCTGGCGACGCCCTTCCGAACACCTTCTTCGGCCTGGTGAGGCGGCTTGTGGATGCCTGCCCACGGGTGGAGGTCATCAAGTGATCCGTCTGCATTGAAGGTGCACGCAGGGCCTTCGCCCGTGTAAAAATGCAGTGGGTCAAGCTAGACGCCGTGAAGCTGATCAAGGAGGGGCCGCCGGAGGGCAAGGAGCACCGCCACCCCGAGATGTACTACGAGGGTGTTCTGCCGGGCTCCCGTCTTATCGCGGATGAGTGTTCGCAAATGTAATATTTGAATGAGACTTGCTCGTTTTGTCCTGTATGTATGAAAACTTGTATCGTTTTTGCTATGCAACATTTGTGTGAATTTAAAATATTACCTTCTGTTTGGCTGTTTATCCAATCTGAGAGATGGCTAGTCCTCGGCTTCTGCCCCCATGCCACGAGTGCCGGGGTGTTCGGGATAAACCTGAGTACTCTTGTTCCCATGTTTGGGTCCTTCGAGGGAGGTGCTCAGCACAACGAACAAGGCAACCTGACTAATAATGCTTTATCACTCTCACTTAGCCATAGAATTCTATAATTTTAAATTTCGGCGAAGCCCCTGGTATTCGGAAGGCCGAATTTGGGGCGTGATACACGCCTGTAAGCCGGACGGAGCCGGTCCGTCGCCCTAAGCGGGATAAGTCTTTAGGGACTCGAAAAACCTCGCCGAACAGCGACCAGTCTCTCGCCTTATCATGACAGTCAGTTTTAGCTTTCTCTACTGAGGTGCTCGACCCGGCAGAACCGGGACACAATCACAGTAGTTCTCCTACCGCTACCTTAGCCGATAGAGCAGAACGTAAGGTACCAAAACATAGGAGCCGGGCAAACCCAACATTTGACCAAAGACATGATTCGGAGCTGATGCATATAATGCTATAAGTTCGGGGTGCCGCACTTGTGAAAGTGTTCGGACTTTTCACACCATATTGTGGGTACGTAAGCCCCTGGTGCATTGGCCGTACCAGAGTCTACGGTTGCTAGGCATCATTAATGAACACATAGATATGTATACATATAACAAAAATGTGATAATAGTCGTATTGTCATGGATTGTATATGAAAGAATTGCATTAAAGCAGAGTGATACAGATAGTGTAATAAGCAAAAGAGTAGGACTATGCCCCTTCCAAGGGCGAGCTGAGGAATTATATGAAATCTGTAATCCACCTGGGAGTTCCGTGGTTGTCGGCCTCCTTGGTTGTTGTATCATGTGTTCAGCAATAGAGCTGCCGTGCAGTGTTTCCAGAGATTGAAGTCCTGAAAGAAAAAGGGAAATAACTAAACGGGAAGCCCCTGGTGCGGTTTAGGCTGCGTTTTGGGGCGTGCCGTGGTTGTGCCCCCCCTGTTGGGGAACGTAGTAATTTCAAAAAAATTCCAACGCACACGCAAGATCATGGTGATGCATAGCAACAAGATGGGAGAGTGTTGTCTACGTACCCTCGTAGACAGAAGCGGAAGCGTTGATGCAACGTAGAGGAAGTAGTCGTACGTCTTCCCGGTCCAACCGATCCAAGCACCGTTACTCTGGCACCTCCGAGTTCTTGGCACACGTTCAGCTCGATGACGCTCCCCGGGCTCCGATCCAGCAAAGCTTCGGGGAGGAGTTCCGTCAGCATGACGGCGTGGTGACGATCTTGATGTTCAACCGTTGCAGGGCTTCGCCTAAGCACCGCTACAATATGACCGAGGTGTAATATCGTGGAGGGGGGCACCGCACACGGCTAAGGAACGATCACAAAGATCAACTTGTGTGTCTATGGGGTGCCCCCTGCCCGGGTATATAAAGGAGTGGAGGAGGGGAGGGCCGGCCCTCTCTATGGCGCGCCCTAGGGGAGTCCTACTCCCACCAGGAGTAGGATTCCCCCTTTCCTAGTCCAACTAGGAGTCCTTCCATGTAGTAGGAGTAGGAGACAAGGAAGGGGCGCAGCCCCTCCCCCTAGTCCAATTCGGAGTAGGCCTTGGGGGCGCGCGGCCTGCCCTAGGCAGCCCCTCTCTTTCCCGTATGGCCCAATAAGGCCCAATACTTCTCCCGGCGAATTCCCGTAACTCTCCGGTACTCCAAAAAATACCCGAATCACTCGGAACCTTTCCGAAGTCCGAATATAGTCGTCCAATATATCGATCTTTACGTCTTGACCATTTCGAGACTCCTCGTAATGTCCCCGGTCTCATCCGGGACTCCGAACTCCTTCGGTACATCAAAACTCATAATATAACTGTCATCAAAACCTTAAGCGTGCGGACCCTACGGTTCGAGAACAATGTAGAAATGACCGAGACACGTCTCCGGTCAATAACCAATAGCGGGACCTGGATGCCCATATTGGCTCCTACATATTCTACGAAGATCTTTATCGGTCAGACCGCATAACAACATGCGTTGTTCCCTTTGTCATCAGTATGTTACTTGCCTGAGATTCGATTGTCGGTATCCAATACCTAGTTCAATCTCGTTACCGGCAAGTCTCTTTACTCGTTCCGTAATACATCATCCCGCAACTAACTCATTAGTTGCAATGCTTGCAAGGCTTAAGTGATGTGCATTACCGAGAGGGCCCAGAGATAGCTCTCCAACATTCGGAATGACAAATCCTAATCTCGAAATACGCCAACCCAACATGTACCTTTGGAGACACCTGTAGAGCTCCTTTATAATCACCCAGTTACGTTGCGACGTTTGGTAGCACACAAAGTGTTCGTCCGGCAAACTGGAGTTGCATAATCTCATAGTCATAGGAACATGTATAAGTCATGAAGAAAGCAATAGCAACATACTAAACGATCGGGTGCTAAGCTAATGGAATGGGTCATGTTAATCAGATCATTGAACTAATGATGTGATCCCGTTAATCAAATAATAACTCTTTGATTAACGAGCTAGTCAAGTAGAGGCATACTAGTGACACTCTGTTTGTCTATGTATTCACACATGTATTATGTTTCCGGTTAATATAATTCTAGCATGAATAATAAACATTTATCATGGTATAAGGAAATAAATAATAACTTTATTATTGCCTCTAGGGCATATTTCCTTCAGTCTCTCACTTGCACTAGAGTCAATAATCTAGATCACATTGCCATGTGATATAACATCAATAGTTCACATCTTTATGTGATTGGTTCAAATCTCCATGTGACTAACACCCAAAGGGTTTACTAGATTCAATAATCTACTTCACATCGATATGTGATTAAGACCCAAAAAGTGATCATGTTTTGCTTGTGAGAGAAGTTTAGTCAACGGGTCTGCCACATTCACATCCGCGTGTATTTTGCAAATTTCTATGTCAACAATGCTCTGCATGGAGCTACTCTAGCTAATTGCTCCCACTTTCAATATGTATCCAGATTGAGACTTAGAGTCATCTGGATCAGTGTCAAAACTTGCATCGACGTAACCCTTTACAACGAACCTTTTGTCACCTCCGTAATCGAGAAACATATCCTTATTCCGATAAGGATAATTTTGACCGCTGTCCATTGATCTACTCCTAGATCACTATTGTACTCCCTCTCTTAACAGAGTGTATGGTATACAATAGATCTGGTACACAGCATGGCATACTTTATAGAACCTATGACTGAGGCATAGGGAATGACTTTCATTCTCTTTCTATCTTCTGCCGTGGTCGGGCTTTGAGTCTTACTCAACTTCACACCTTGTAACACAGGCAAGAAACTTTTTCTTTGACTGTTCCATTTTCAACTACTTCAAAATCTTGTCATGGTATGTACTCATTGAAAAAACTTATCAAGCGTCTTGATCTATCTCTATAGATCTTGATACTCAATATGTAAGCAGCTTTACCGAGGTCTTTCTTTGAAAAACTCCTTTCAAACACTCCTTTATGCTTTGCAGAATAATTCTACATTATTTCCGATCAACAATATATCATACACATATACTTATCAGAAATGTTGTAGTGCTCCCACTCACTTTCTTGTAAATACAGGCTTCACCGCAAGTCTGTATAAAACTATATGCTTTGATCAACTTATCAAAGTGTATATTCCAACTCCGAGATTCTTGCACCAGTCCATAGACGGATCGCTGGAGCTTGCATATTTAGTTAACACCTTTAGGATCGACAAAACCTTTTAGTTGCATCGTATACAACTCTTCTTTAGTAAATCCATTAAGGAATGCAGTTTTGTTTATCCATTTGTCAGATTTCATAAAATGCGGCAATTGCAAACATGATTCGGACAGACTTAAGCATAGATACGAGTGAGAAAATCTCATCGTAGTCAACACCTTGAACTTGTCGAAAACCTTTTGCGACAATTCTAGCTCTGTAGATAGTAACACTACTATCAGCATCCGTCTTCCTCTTGAAGATCCATTTATTTTCTATGGCTTGCCGATCATCGGGCAAATCCATCAAAGTCCATACTTTGTTCTCATACATGGATCATATCTCAGATTTCATGGCCTCAAACCATTTCGCGGAATCTGGGCTCATCATCGCTTCCACATAGTTCGCAAGTTCGTCATGGTCTAGTAACATGATTTCCAGAACAGGATTACCGTACCACTCTGGTGCGGATCTCACTCTGGTTTACCTACGAGATTCGGTAGTAACTTGATCTGAAGTTACATGATCATCATCATTAGCTTCCTCACTAATTGGTTTAGTAGTCACAGGAACAGATTTCTGTGATGAACTACTTTCCAATAAGGGAGCAGGTACAGTTACCTCATCAAGTTCTATTTTCCTCCCACTCACTTCTTTCGAGAGAAACTCCTTCTCTAGAAAAACTCCGAATTTAGCAACAAAAGTCTTGCCTTCGGATTTGTGATAGAAGGTGTACCCAACAGTCTCCTTTGGGTATCCTATGAAGACATATTTCTCCGATTTGGGTTTGAGCTTATTAGGATGAAACTTTTTCATATAAGCATCATAATCCCAAACTTTAAGAAACAACAACTTTGGTTTCTTGCCAAACCACAGTTCAGATTTGTGTCGTCTCAACGGACTTAGATGGTGCCCTATTTAACGTGAATGCAGCTGTCTCAAATGCATAACCCCAAAACGATAGTGGTAGATCGGTAAGAGACATCATAGATCGCACCATATCTAATAAAGTACGGTTATGACATTCGGACACACCATTATGCTGTGGTGTTCCAGGTGGCGTGAGTAGTGAAACTATTTCACATTGTTTTAATTGAAGGCCAAACTCGTAACTCAAATATTTTACCTCTACGATCATATCGTAGAAACTTTTATTTTCTTGTCACGATAATTTTCCACTTCACTCTGAAATTCTTTGAACTGTTCAAATGTTTCAGACTTCTGTTTCATCAAGTAGATATCCCCATATCTGCTCAAATCATCTGTGAAGGTCAGAAAATAATGATACCTGCTGCAAGCCTTAATATTCATCGGACCACATACATCAGTATGTATGATTTCCAACAAATCTGTTGCTTTGTTCATTGTTCCGGAGAACGGCCTTTTAGTCATCTTGTCCATAAGGCATGGTTCGCAAGCATCAAGTGATTCATAATCAAGTGATTCCAAAAGCCCATCAGCATGGAGTTTCTTCATGTGCTTTACACCAATATGACTTAAACGGCAGTGCCACAAATAAGTTGCACTATCATTATTAACTTTGCATCTTTTGGTTTCAATATTATGAATATGTGTATCACTACGATCGAGATCCAACGAACTTGTTTCATTGGGTGTATGACCATCGAAGGTTTTATTCATGTAAACAGAACAACAATTATTCTCTGACTTTAATGAATAACCGTATTTCAATAAACATGATCAAATCATATTCATGCTCAACGAAAAAACCAAGTAACACTTATTTAGGTTCAACACTAATCCCGAAAGTATAGGGGAGTGTGCGATGATGATCATATCAATCTTGGAACTACTTCCAACACACATCGTCACTTCACCCTTAACTAGTCTCTGTTTATTCTGCAACTCCTGTTTCGAGTTACTACTCTTAGCAACTGATCCAGTATCAAATACTGAGGGGTTGCTATAAACACTAGTAAAGTACACATCAATAACATGTATATCAAATATACTTATGTTCACTTTGCCATCCTTCTTATCCGCCAATCACTTGGGGTAGTTCCACTTCCAGTGACCAGTCCCTTTGCAGTAGAAGCACTTAGTCTCAGGCTTAGGACCAGACCTGGGCTTCTTCACTTGAGCAGCAACTTGCTTTGCTGTTCTTCTTGAAGTTCCCCTTCTTCCCTCTGCCCTTTTCTTGAAACCTTTGGTCTTGTCTACCATCAACACTTGATGTTTTTCTCGATTTCTACCTTCCTCAATTTCAGCATTACGAAGAGCTTGGGAATCGTTTCCGTTATCCCTTGCATATTATAGTTCATCACGAAGTTCTACTAACTTGGTGATGGTGACTAGAGAATTCTGTCAATCACTATTTTATCTGGAAGATTAACTCCCACTTGATTCAAGCAATTGTAGTGCCCAGACAATCTGAGCACATGCTCACTACTTGAGCGATTCTCCTCCATCTTTTAGCTGTAGAACTTGTTGGAGACTTCATATCTCTCAACTTGGGTATTTGCTTGAAATATTAACTTCAACTCCTGGAACATCTCATATGGTCCATGACGTTCAAAACGTCTTTGAAGTCCCGATTCTAAGCCGTTAAGCATGGTGCACTAAACTATCAAGTAGTCATCATATTGAGCTAGCCAAACGTTCATAACGTCTGCATCTGCTCCTGCAATAGGAATGTCACCTAGCGGTGCATCAAGGACATAATTCTTCTGTGCAGCAATGAGGATAAACCTCAGATCACGGATCCAATCCGCATCATTGCTACTAACATCTTTCAACACAATTTTCTCTAGGAACATATCAAAATAAACACAGGGAAGCAACAATGCGAGCTATTGATCTACAACATAATTGCAAAATACTACCAGGACTAAGTTCATGATAAATTTAAGTTCAATTAATCATATTACTTAAGAACTCCCACTTAGATAGACATCCCTCTAATCCTCTACGTGATCACGTGATCCAAATCAACTAAACCATGTCCGATCATCACGTGAGATGGAGCAGTTTCATTGGTGAACATCACTATGTTGATCATATCTACTATATGATTCAAGCTCGACCTTTCGGTCTCCATGTTCCGAGGCCATATCTGTATATGCTTGGCTCGTCAAGTATAACCTGAGTATTCCGCGTGTGCAACTGTTTTGCACCCGTTGTATTTGAACGTAGAGCCTATCACACCCGATCATCACGTGGTGTCTCAGCACGAAGAACTTTCGCAACGGTGCATACTCAGGGAGAACACTTCTTGATAATTAGTGAGAGATCATCTTAAAATGCTACCATCAAACTAAGCAAAATAAGATGTATAAAAGATAAACATGATATGCAATCAAAATATGTGACATGATATGGCCATCATCATCTTGCGCCTTTGATTTCCATCTCCAAAGTACTGTTATGATCTCTATCGTCACCGGCATGACACCATGATCTCCATCATCTTGATCTATATCAATGTGTCGTCATGTGGTCGTCTAGCCAACAATTGCTCTTGCAACTATTGCTATCGCATAGCGATAAAGTAAAGCAGTTATTGGGCGCTTGCATCTTATGCAATAGAGAGACAACCATAAGGATTTTGCCAGTTGCCGATAACTTCAACAAAACATGATCATATCATACAACAACTTATATCTCATCACGTCTTGACCATATCACATCACAACATGCCCTACAAAAACAAGTTAGATGTCCTCTACTTTGTTGTTGCAAGTTTTACGTGGCTGCTACGGGCTTAGCAAGAACTGTTCTTACCTACGCATCAAAAACCACAACGATAGTTTGTCAAGTTGGTGTTGTTTTAACCTTCGCAAGGACCGGGCGTAGCCACACTCGGTTCAACTAAAGTTGGAGAAACTGACACCCGCCAGCCACCTGTGCGCAAAGCACGTCGGTAGAACCAGTCTCGCGTAAGCGTACGCGTAATGTCGGTCCGGGCCGCTTCATCCAACAATACCGCCGAACCAAAGTATGACATGCTGGTAAGCAGTATGACTTATATCGCCCACAACTCACTTGTGTTCTACTCGTGCACAACATCAACATATAAAACCTAGGCTCTGATACCACTGTTGGGGAACGTAGTAATTTCAAAAAATTTCCTACGCACACGCAAGATCATGGTGATGCATAGCAACGAGATGGGAGAGTATTGTCTACGTACCCTCGTAGACCGAAGCGGAAGCGTTGACGCAACGTAGAGGAAGTAGTCGTACGTCTTCCCGGTCCAACCGATCCAAGCACCGTTACTCCGGCACCTCCGAGTTCTTGGCACACATTCAGCTCGATGACGCTCCCCGGGCTCCGATTCAGCAAAGCTTCGGGGACGAGTTCCGTCAGCACAATGGCGTGGTGACGATCTTGATGTTCAACCGTCGCAGGGCTTTGCCTAAGCACCGCTACAATATGACCGAGGTGTAATATCGTGGAGGGGGGCACCGCACACGGCTAAGGAACGATCACGAAGATCAACTTATGTGTCTATGGGGTGCCCCCTGCCCCCGTATATAAAGGAGTGGAGGAGGGGAGGGCCGGCCCTCTCTATGGCGCGCCCTAGGGGAGTCCTACTCCCACCGGGAGTAGGATTCCCCCTTTCCTAGTCCAACTAGGAGTCCTTCCATGTAGTAGGAGTAGGAGACAAGGAAGGGGCGCAGCCCCTCCCCCTAGTCTAATTCGGACTAGGCCTTGGGGGGCGCGCGGCCTGCCCTAGGCAGCCCCTCTCTCTTTCCCGTATGGCCCAATAAGGCCCAATACTTCTCCCAGCGAATTCCCGTAACTCTCCGGTACTCCGAAAAATACCCGAATCACTCGGAACCTTTCCAAAGTCCTAATATAGTCATCCAATATATCGATCTTTACCTCTCGACCATTTCGAGACTCCTCGTAATGTCCCCGATCTCATCCGGGACTCCGAACTCCTTCGGTACATAAAAACTCATAATATAACTGTCATCGAAACCTTAAGCGTGCGGACCCTACGGTTCGAGAACAATGTAGACATGACCGAGACACGTCTCCGGTCAATAACCAATAGCGGGACCTGGATGCCCATATTGGCTCCTACATATTCTACGAAGATCTTTATCGGTCAGACCGCATAACAACATACGTTGTTCCCTTTGTCATCGGTATGTTACTTGCCTGAGATTCGATCGTCGGTATCCAATACCTAGTTCAATCTCATTACTGGCAAGTCTCTTTACTCGTTCCGTAATACATCATCCCGCAACTAACTCATTCGTTGCAATGCTTGCAAGGCTTAAGTGATGTGCATTACCGAGAGGGCCCAGAGATACCTCTCCGACATTCGGAGTGACAAATCCTAATCTCGAAATACGCCAACCCAACATGTACCTTTGGAGACACCTGTAGAGCTCCGTTATAATCACCCAGTTACGTTGTGACGTTTGGTAGCACACAAAGTGTTCCTCTGGCAAACGGGAGTTGCATAATCTCATAGTGATAGGAACATGTATAAGTCATGAAGAAAGCAATAGCAACATACTAAACGATCGGTTGCTAAGCTAATGGAATGGGTCATGTCAATCAGATCATTCAACTAATGATGTGATCCCGTTAATCAAATAACAACTCTTTGTCCATGGTTAGGAAACATAACCATCTTTGATTAACGAGCTAGTCAAGTAGAGGCATACTAGTGACACTCTGTTTGTCTATGTATTCACACATGTATTATGTTTCCGGTTAATACAACTCTAGCATGAATAATAAACATTTATCATGATATAAGGAAATAAATAATAACTTTATTATTGCCTCTAGGGCATACTTCCTTCACCCCCTCCCCACCTGTGCCCATAGTATTGTTAATGCGTAATTATGTACGCGCGGCATGAACAACGTCGTTAGGCTGGGATTGGGGTGGCCGCCGTATTGCTACACGAGCTCAGATCGCGCCAGGCGGTCTGTTTGCCGATTGCCCCGAGCGCGCTTGAAGGTGGCTGGGCTTTGAAACGCCGAACTAGTAGATTGCCTTGAGAGGCTGCTTTGCGCTTCTGCTGCAAGGGCCGCGGTGTGCTCCTCTGTCCGGAGAGAGCGCTCTATGTTTCCGTTGATTGTAATAACTCCGCGGGGTCCTGGCATCTTGAGCTTGAGGTATGCATAATGTGGCACCGCATTGAATCTAGCGAATGCGGTTCGTCCGAGCAGCATGTGGTAACCACTGCGGAACGGGACTATATCAAAGAATAACTCTTCGCTTCGGAAGTTATCCGGGGATCCGAAGACCACTTCTAGTGTAATCGAGCCTGTGCAGTGGGCCTCTACGCCTTGAATGACGCCTTTAAAGGTCATCTTAGTGGGTTTGACCCTTGAGGGGTCTATACCCATTTTGCGCACTGTGTCCTGATAAAGCAGGTTCAGGCTGCTGCCGCCGTCCATAAGGACCCGAGTGAGGTGAAATACTTTGATGATTGGGTCTAGGACCAGTGCGGCGAATCCACCGTGACGGATACTAGTGGGGTGGTCCCTGCAATCGAAGGTGATCGGACAGGAGGACCAAGGGTTGAACTTTGGGGCGACTGGCTCCAATGCATATACGTCCCTGAGCGCACGCTTCCGCTCCCTCTTGGGGATGTGGGTTGCGTATATCATGTTCACCATCCGCACTTGCGGGGGAAACCTCTTCTGTCCTCTAGTGTGCGGCTGCCGGGGTTCTTCCTCGTCATCGCTATGCAGCCCCTTGTCCTTGTTTTCAGCAATTAACTTGCCGGCCTGCTTGAACACCCAACAATCCCTGTTGGTGTGATTGGCTGGCTTGTCTGGGGTGCAGTGTATTTTACACGAGCGATCGAGTATGCGGTCCAAGCTGGATGGACCCGGCGTACTTTGTTTGAATGGCTTTTTCCGCTGACCAGGTTTAGAGCCTTTGAATCGGGCATTGACTCTCGTATCCTCAGTACTTTCGCCGTTAATGCGGCGCTTATGCTTGTTACGACGTGACCTGCTGTTGCCATCCTTGGTATCTGAGGTACCATGGTTCTTTGATATGTTGTTACTACGAGCCAACCACCTGTCTTCTCCCGCACAAAAGCGGGTCATGAGCATTGTGAGGGCTGCCATAGATTTCGGCTTTTCCTGACCAAGGTGCCGGGCTAGCCACTCGTCTCGGATGTTGTGCTTGAAAGCCGCTAAGGCCTCCGCATCCGGACAGTCGACGATTTGATTTTTCCTTGTAAGGAACCAAGTCCAGAATTGCGTGGCCGACTCTTCTGGCTGCTGAATTATGTGGCTCAAGTCATCGGCATCTGGTGGTCGCACATAAGTGCCCTGAAAGTTGTCGAGGAATGTGGCTTCCAGATCTTCCCAACAGCTAATGGAGTCCGCTGGCAAGCTATTAAGCCAGTGCCATGCTGGTCCTTTGAGTTTTAGTGGGAGGTATTTGATGGCATGTAAGTCATCACCGCGGGCCATGTGGATGTGGAGGAGGAATTCCTCAATCCATACTGCGGGATCTGTTGTGCCGTCGTATGATTCAATGTTTATAGGTTTGAAACCTTCTGGGAATTGATGTTCCATTACTTCGTCTGTGAAGCATAAGGGGTGTGCGGCGCCTCTATATTGGGCTATATCGCGACGCAACTCGTATGGGTCCTGCCCGCTGTGTTCGGCCCGGACATATTTGCTTTTACTGTATCCGGCGTGACGTTTACCGTCCCGTAGAGTGGTGCGCCCGCGTGATCCGTAGATTGATCTTGAATGCTCTGCTTTTTCTTCAAGCTATTTGCCGTGGCCATAAGCCTACGCTTGAAGTGCTCTTGTTTGACGGGATCCTCTGGTACGGCGAATTCATCATCGCCGAGGCTTGCCTCGTCTCCAGAGGGGGGCATGTAATTATCATCCTCCTCCTCTCTGCCAGGCGCCCTCTCAGTAGAGCTGGCTCCTTCATCCTCCTGCTCTAAATCTTGATGGAGGGGATTGTTGTTGTCTTCGGCGCTATCCGGAGTGTTATTATCTCCTGTGCCGGTATCACCACTTTTGCTTTAGCGGGACATAGAGCGGCGCCGCTGACGTCGGTGCTTGGGTTGCTTCTAGGAGGGGTCATCCTCCGCTATCTCGTCGCCGTTGCCTTCATTGGGTGTATCCACCATGTATATGTCATACGATGAGGTGGCTTTCCAGTGCCCTATAGGTGCTGGTTCATGTTCGTCTCCTACATCGTCGTCCATACCGTCGATGTCTTCTGAGTCGAAGTCGAGCATGTCGGTTAAATCATCGACAGTGGCTACAAAGTGGGTGGTGAGTGGGCGTCGAATTTCTTCGTCGTCCGCATCCCAATCCTGTTGGCCACAATCCGGCCAGGGCTCTCCTGACAAAGAGAGAGATCATAGTGAATTCAGGATGTCACCGAAGGGCGAGTGCTGAAAAATATCCGCGGCGGTGAATTCCACGATCGGCGCCCAATCGGATTCGATTGGCGGGGGCGCGGATGATTCTGGGTCCGGAAGAGAGTCCGGCACCTTGGAGTCACGGGCCGTGCGGAGGATTATGCTGGGGTTTGGCTCGATCGCCGTCGAGACTGCAGCCCCTGAGGCGGTGTCTAGCCACCCGTCCTCGATTTGCGCAGTTGGCTCCGAGGTAAGGATCGGAGCTGATGCAGGCGCGGCCTCTGGGGTACTGTCCGGTGGCAGAGCTAGGCCATACCCATCGCGACAGTGCGGCGCGCCAGGCTGTGGCTTGAATCCATCAAAGATCAAGTCCCCACGGATGTTGGCCATGTAATTCAAACTTCCAAATCTGACCTGATGGCCAGGGGCGTAGCTTTCAATCTGCTCCAGATGGCCAAGCAAATTAGCCCCAGTGCAAAGCCACCGAATACGAAGATCTGTCCGGGGAGAAAAGTCTCACCCTGGACCGCATCGCTACCGATGATAGTGGGAGCCATGAAGCCTAACAGCGACGACACAGAGGAACTCTCAATGAAAGCACCAATGTCGGTGTCAAAATCGGCGGATCTCGGGTAGGGGGTCCTGAACTGTGCGTCTAGGCCGGATGGTAATAGGAGGCAAGGGACACGAAGTTTTACCCAGGTTCGGGCCCTCTTGAGGGAGGTAAAACCCTACGTCCTGCTTGATTAATATTGAAGATATGGGTGTTACAAGAGTAGATCTACCACGAGATTAGAGAGGCTAAACCCTAGAAGCTAGCCTACGGTAAGATTGTATGTCGTGATTGTTGTCCTACGGAATAAAGCCCTCCGGTTTATATAGACACCGGAGAGGGTTAGGGTTACACAAGGTCGGTTACAAAGGAGGAGGTATCTATATACGTATTGCCTAGCTTGCCTTCCACGCCAAGTAGAGTTCCATCCGGACACAAGACAAAGTCTTCAATCTTGTATCTCCATAGTCTATCAGTCCGGCCAATGGAGATAGTCCGGCTGTCCGGAGACCCCCTAATCCAGGACCCCCTCAGTGGGTGAGTTAGCAGCAGAGATAGATCTAGAATTATCCAGGTGGAAATGGAATTACGTGTGCGTTTGTGTGTGATACAAAAACTATAATGTCTGTGAGCATGGCCCATTTCAACCTGGCTGATCTTCTGTTTTCGCAAGTTAATGTGCCCTGATAATGATGTGATGATTGACTCATTTTACTTCTAACATTGCATATTTCATAGTCTACTTAGTCTTCTGCATCAGTGCCTAGTCTCACATTGCTGTTAATGTGCCCTGATAATGATGTATTTTGTGATAAAAATATACAGTGGACTGCCATGATAACGACATGGTCCTGTGTTTGCAAGTTGTCATAATCTTCAGTTTACTTGAATTTTGAGCCTGCTAGTAGTTTACTTCCATGAGTTGTTTTATTGACATGGCACATTTGCAATGGAGTTTTATATATCTTTAGCCACTGTTCATTAACAGCAAGCTAGTTGAAAGTAAGTGTGTGGTTTGAAATTTCGATCAGATTATGGCATCTAGAATTAATGTTTATGAAGAAGAAGAATAAACCTATTGCTGCTGTTATGCCTGTATTGACTGCTGCTGCTGTACTTGTGATGATGTTGTACTTGTGATGATGCTACTTGTGATTTCTGAAATGACCCATTGGCGACTTCATTACGCGGGGATAATGATTTTGCCGGTACCCCGAGAGGCCCTTGAGTTTGCCGGAATGTCGATTAACTTCCGTTCTGGCAAATTCGGGTACTCCATATGTCCTATTTTCAGCAAAGGTCATGCTAAAATTTTCCGTGAATTTTAGCATGACTTTGCTAAACATAGGACATATGGGGTACTTTGCATGGGCCGGGGTATCTTAGTACCTAGTTAAGTAGGATCAACTGCCCCGCCATTCTTGTTGCATTAAACCATAGGTGGCAATAGAGCCAAGTGATTAGGCCCAACTTAGAATTCTCCTTAGCATCGATAAACCCTAGATGATAAACCCAACATAGGTGGCAATAGAGCCAAGTGATTAGTGCCAAGTGATTAGGCCCAACCTAGGGTGCCTCAGCATCGATAAACTCTAAATGATGAAAACTTAACTTAGCATTTAGGGTGCCTCGGCGTCGACAAACCCTAAATGATGAAACCTTGGCTTTTAGGGTGCCTCGGTGTCGCGATGAGAACCTAAATGATGTACGCTTAGGCTTTTAGGGTGCCTCGGCGTCGACAAACCCTAAATGATAAAAGCTTAGCTTTTAGGATGCCTCGGTGTCGACAAACCCTAAATGATGAGACCATGATCTTGTTCCTTGACAATAACCAACTTTTTGACCAAACTTTTTTCCTATTTAGAGCGAAACATGGCCCACAACGATGAGGCCAGCGGTTCGGGCGGCAAGCAATTCTGGGAGCTGTCCCAGGAGATGGAAGAAGAACCTCACTGCTATGAGGACGCCGTGGAAGACACCGATCCTGACTACACAAGCCCTAGTGGCGTTGGGGATGACACCACTGATGGTGCCGCCGAGGATGCCACCACTGATGATGGCGGCGCACGCACAGATGGCAGCCAACCGAAGAGGCAACAGAAGGACCGGCGCCCGAGCGTGCTCGACACCGTCAAGGAGGAATTTACTGAAGTGAACTCCGATGGGCATGCGACGGCGCCCAAAGAAGTAGTCAAGGGGTACTCGGTTCAGCTCGGGTACATTCTCCGAAGCACCGTCTCGATCAACACCGAGAACCTAAGGCATAAGGACCGAGGGAATTTGCGCAGCCTCCTCTTCACAAAGCTGCATGAACGATACAAGTTCCCCGCTGACTTTGCAAACACACGCCTCTCAGGGAATAAAGTGAACAATGCCGCCCTCACGAGGATGAGCACGGCCCTGTCTACTTGCAGAAGCACGGTGAAGGAAATGATTGAAAAAGGTGATAGTTATGAGAAGATCAAGGCGAAATATCCTTTGATGAGCGAAGATGACTACAAGGAGTTCAAGATCAAGTGCGAGAGCAGTGCAACCTCCAAATCAAGTCAGTGGGGGAAAGAAATGCGGCGGTTGAACTTAGGGGTCCACCGTGGATCCGAAGACCAGGGCGCTTGAGCTTGTTCTGGTAAGGAATACACCCCCGCGTAATTAGCACCATATGGTTGCATTCTAATTAATCCCAATATTTCTAAATGGTTCACGTTCCTTCTGCGGGACAATGAAAGCAGTAGCGCGGGGTCATCTCAGAGCTCCCCTTTCGACACCCCTTTAAATAGGGCGTTGAACATAATGAAAAACAAGGATAAGCTCAGTAAGCCGCATCAGCTGGTCGTGTGGCCGGCAAAGGCTTGTCCACAAAATGGTCGTCATACTATACCGCTGGTGGGCGAAAGGAGAAAAAGACCAGCTCGGAAAGCCAATCGCGTGAGGTTGAAGCACTCAAGGCACAAGTGGCATGGATTCCGGAGATTGCCCAAGAGCAACTGCAACAACGACTGGGAACGACGCTCAACCCCATGGTGCCTACGTTGATTCATGGGCTGACGGCGTGGATTGTGGGCGGCCAACAGGGGCCTCCCCCGGTTCCCAGCTTCACGGCCAGCAACTCGCACAACGCGCAGGCGGCGCCATTGGTGTCTCCGGCGGCGCCATTGGTGTCTCCGGCGGAGGCGGTATTCGTGTCTCCGGCGCTGGCACGGGCATTGGATCTTAATGCACCCGGCTGTACGCCGGCCGGCACCTCGCTAGCAAGCGGCCCCTCCATCAGTTGCACACCCGCCGTTGGCGGTGCCTCGACATTAGCCGAGCTCGACGGCATCACGGTAACTAAGCCTCTCAGCCGATGAGTTCATCTCCTTGCCTTTGACTGGGCATCCCTGACGCCCTACATGTTTTCACAGGGCGCCGCCGACGTTCCCTGCACTCTCCTGCACTTCGTGGGCGGCGAGTTGGTCGATGTCGCCAAGGGCAGAATCGTTCAACCGGGCAACCCCGTGTTCCACGGTAATCCGATGCCACCCAAAGTGTATAGGGTTGAACTGGTTCGGGTGCTGCCAGGCTGCGACGAGTTGTTACCTCCGATTCGACCCGCTGCGGCCGACGAAGATGATGAGATGACCCTCAGCGCCTGCGTAACCTGGCCCCTGCTTTGGCCGAAGAGCCAGATTCATTTGGTGGCGGGGGACACCACCCCACAGACAAGACCGCCAATCGTGCCGGCGCCAAGCCATGCCAAGAACGCCGCAACGCTACCGGACATGCATATGGCACAGGATCCGGACGACGACGACAACAACGAAGGTACATTTACCAACGTCGATAAGTACTTTGCCGAACATGGGTACGGTGACGAGTACTGCGGGCCTCCTTCTCAAGAACCCAACCAAGACGACCGCGATCTAGCTGGTACGGCGGAGAAACCCAATTGCAAAAGGCGTCGTCTGGCGTTCAGTTCTTAGAAGACGCCTCCAGCTGCTGCCTTCACCGAGCCTCAGATAGCTGAGGTGCGAAATATTATCAGCCCCAACACGCTCAAGACGGCGGTCTGTGAGCAAAACTCAGTCCCATTACAGCAGATCAACAAGAAGGGACGGAAACGAAAGACTAAAAAGGGCGCCGGTGTGAGCCAACCAACACCGAGTACAATCCTTGCTCAGGACGGGCCATCTTCACCTAAGGATATCTCCAGGAGGGTGCATGTGGCGGGTAGGGTGATGCTACCAACAAATATGCTCAATGCTGCAACCGGTGCTATGCGGAGTCTGCATGACAGTGTTCTTTCTTTGGAGAAGCGGCGTCTCAGAGAGAATGATGTGGCATACCCGGTTTTCATAGCCAAGGTGCCAGAGGGCAAGGGCTTTGTGGATGGCGCCATCGGGGTATGATCGTCCTGTGGTTTGATGACATCTTTGCTATGTTTAACCTTCATCCGCTGCACTACACCTTCGTTCGGCTGTTTTCACTGAGTATGGAGATGCGGATCATTAGAGACAAGACCCCGGACATCGTGATAGTCGACCCCTTCTACATGCGTGCCAAGCTCTTGGGCAACGCTGGGGACCGCCAAGTCGCGAGTTCATACCTCGAAAGTGTCATTCTGGCAAACCCAGATAAGGATAACTTCCTCGTGCCTTACTTTCCCGAGTAAGTCATCCCCTAACCCCCCCGTAACATATGATTTCTTAGATTTCGATCGTTCTTTTTTTCTAACATTTTGTGTTCTGTGCAGTGACACACATTGCACACTCATCCTCTTAAGCCCGAAATATTCCATGGCCACGTATTTGGACCCGAACCGTGACTCCAAGATAGACTACACAAATATCAAGAAAGTTCTTGATGATGTTCTCCCCGGCTACGCCAAATCTGGAGGCACCTTCACCAGGCCAGTTCGTAGGTACGGCAGGCACGTGTTCGCCCACAATACTAAGTTCTCCTGCGTCAAGCAGCCGCCTGGCGGTCAGAAGGATGCCTACTACAACCTCCATCACATGCGGGCGATCGTACGGGGCCATCATCACCTTCTGCTACCAGATAATCTCAAAGATTGGGCCGGAAGCTTGTCTGCAATCCAGGACATGGACATCAGACAAGAATTCTTTCGCATCTAGTCGGAGTTTGTGGAAATCATCCATCAAGATGTCCTTCATACCTCGGGGCAGTTCTACCTCAGATATCAACCGTCCAATAGTGAGATAGACACAACGCTACAAATGCAGGCTGACAACGCCCGCGATTTCATGACCATCACGACAAACGGCGGCTTCATCCACGCTCTGGTCCCATGAGTCGAGCCGAAAGTAGTGATGCTATGTGTAGTTCTGAAACATTGGTTGGCTCATGTTGTAATTAAACTTTAATGAATTGTATGTCTCTTTGGTTTGGACAGTCATTCAACTTAGATGTAATCGATGCTATTTATTAGTAGGACCATGAATCGTGTTATTAATGTCTTGCTTTTCTCTTCTGATCCTTTTGTTGCATACTTATATATTGCTTATGTATTGTCTGTTGTTTGACTTGTGCATAGAGATGCCGTCGTATGTCGTGTACAAGGGTAAGGTTTCCGGAGTCTACGACGACTGGGAGGAGTGTCGGAGACAGGTTCACCGTTTCAGCGGTAACAGTTACAAAGGGTACACCACTAGGGCGGAGGCGGAATCTAGATACGCCTGCTATCTAGCGGGAGAGAGGAGGGAGCGTTGGAGGAACCGGATGAAGACCAGTTTCATCGCGATGATGCTCATCGTGATGACCGCAGGTCTCTTCTATGTGATGGTAGTTTAGATGATCGATATCGACTTGTAATGTGAAGACAAACTCGCTACTCGCGGTCTCGAGACTTGTAATGTTCTATCTTTGTTCGGTCTTTTGAATTCGGAGACTAATATGATGAATTGTATTCGGAGACTAATCTTCTATTGTATTCGATGAATCTACTATTGTTGTGTGGTGCTGTCTATATTCTGTCCAATAATATATCTTGTAACCTGTGCAAAAATCAGAAAAGTAAAAAAAAACTAATATCCATACTAATGGCGCATCACCTCAAAGTGCGCCATTAGTATGCCAAAGGATACTAGTGGCGCATCACTACACAGTGCGCCATAAGTATGCCAAAGGATACTAATGGCGCATCACCCCACAGTGCGCCATTAGTATGCCAAAGCACATGGGTAAATATGGTCCCCTGGGAGGCATACTAATGGCGCATGTTGGTCTATACTAATGGCGCACGGCGTGGTGCGCCATTAGTATATAATACTAGTGGCGTGGTACTAGTGGCGCACCAGTAGTGCGCCATTAGTAGGCAAAACTGGTGCGCCCCTAGTAGGCCTTTTCCTAGTAGTGTTGATCAAGTCTTGTTAACAAACTCATTCCAAATAATCAAGGAACCGGAGAAATTTCGAATAACACTATGTTACCTCAACGGGGATATGCACATCCCCAATAATAAGCATATCATATTTCTTCTTGACAGTAGGAAGAGGAAATTCCAAACCTCCAAATATAATCGATGGAATTTTTCCAATAGAGTTGATACTATGAACTTGAGGTTGTTTCCTCGGGAAGTGTACCGTATGCTCATTACCATTAACATGAAAAGTGGCATTGCCTTTAGTGCAATCAATAATAGCCCCTGCAGTATTCAAAAAGGGTCTTCCAAGAATAATAGACATAATATCGTCCTCGGGAATATCAAGAATAACAAAGTCCGTTAAAATAGTGACGTTTGCAACTACAACAGGCACATCCTCACAAATACCGATAGGTATAGCAGTTGATTTATCAGCCATTTGCAAAGACATTTCAGTAGGTGTCAATTTATTCAAATCAAGTCTACGATATAAAGAGAGAGGCATAACACTAACACCGGCTCTAAGATCACATAAAGCAGTTTTAACATAATTTATTTTAATGGAGCATGGTATAGTGGGTACTCCTGGATCTCCAAGTTTCTTTGGTATTCCACCCTTAAAAGTGTAATTAGCAGGCATGGTGGAAATTTCAGCTTCTGGTATCTTTGTTTTATTTGTAATTATATCTTTCATGTACTTAGCATAAGGATTGGTTTTGAGCATATCAGTTAATCGCATACGCAAAAAGATAGGTCCAATCATTTCAGCAAAGCGCTCAAAATCCTCATCATCCTTTTTCTTAGATGGTTTGGGAGGAAAAGGCATGAGTTTCTGAACCCAAGGCTCTCTTTCATTACCATGTTTCCTAGCAACAAAGTCTTTCTTATCATAACATTGATTCTTTGATTGTGGGTTATCAAGATCAACAGCAGGTTCAATTTCTACATCATTATCAGTACTAGGTGGAGCATCATCATGAACATTATCATTAACATTATCACTAGTTTCAGGTTAATTACCAGATTGAGTTTCAGCATCAGAAATAGAAATATCATTTGGATTCTCAGGTGTTTCAACAATAGGATCACTAGAAGCATGCAAAGTCCTATCATTTTTCTTTTTCTTCTTTTTAGAAGAACTAGGTGCATCTATATTATTTCTCTGAGAATCTTGCTCAATTCTCTTAGGGGTGCCTTCAGGATACAGAGGTTCCTGAGTCATTCTACCAGTTCTAGTAGCCACTCTAACAGCATTATCATTATCTTTACTATTCAATTCATTGAGCAAATCATTTTGAGCTTTAAGTACTTGTTCTACCTGAGTGGTAACCATAGAAGCATGTTTACTAATAAGTTTAAGTTCACCTTTGACATTAGCCATATAATCACCCAAGTGTTCAAACATATTTGAATTGTATTTCAATTGTCTCCCAAAATAAGCATTAATATCTTGTTTCTTAGCCATAAATTTATCAAAATCATCTAAGCATGGGCTAGCAAATTTCGTAAATGGGATTTCAGCTTTATCATATTTGTAGAGAGAATTTACCTTTGCTACCTGTGTCGGGTTATCAAGACCATGAGTTTCCTCAGTAGGAGAAGGATTTGGATTATATGTTTCTTCAACACGCGGTAAATTAAGACCATGTATTTCTTCAATAGGAGGTAAATTCTTAACATCTTCAGCTTTAATACCCTTTTCTTTCATAGATTTCTTTGCCTCTTGAATATCTTCAGGACTAAGAAATAGAATACCCCTCTTCTTCGGAGTTGGTTTAGGAATAGGCTCAGGAATTGGCTCCGGAGGTGTCCAATTATTTTCATTTGTTAACATATTGTTCAATAGAATTTCAGCTTCATCCGGTGTTCTTTCCCTGAAAACAGAACCAGCACAACTATCTAGGTAATCTCTGGAGGCATCGGTTAGTCCATTATAAAAGATATCAAGTATTTCATTTTTCTTAAGAGGATGATCAAGCAAATCATTAAGTAATTGGAGAAGCCTCCCCCAAGCTTGTGGGAGACTCTCTTCTTCAATTTGCACAAAATTATATATATCCCTTAAAGTAGCTTGTTTCTTATGAGCAGGGAAATATTTAGCAGGGAAGTAATAAATCATATCCTGGGGACTACGCACACAACCAGGATCAAGAGAATTAAACCATATATTAGCATCACCCTTTAATGAGAACGGAAATATTTTGAGGATGTAAAAGTAATGAGTTCTCTCATCTTTAGTAAACATGGTAGCTATATCATTTAATTTAGTAAGATGTGCAACAACAGTTTCAGATTCATAACCATGAAAAGGATCAGATTCAACTAAAGTAATTATATCAGGATCAACAGAGAATTCATAATCCTTATCAGTAACACAGATAGGTGAAGTAGCAAAAGCAGGGTCAGGTTTCATTCTATCACTTAGAGATAGCTTACTCCATTTAGCTAATAACCTTTTTAGTTCATTTCTATTTTCGCAAGCTAATATAGCGAAAGAAGCTTCTTGATCAAAAACATGACCCTTAGGAATAACAAGTGATTCTTCATCATCACTTTCATCAGTATCATCAGATTCAATATTTTCAATTTCTCTAGCTCTAGCAATTTGTTCATCAAGGAAATCACTAAGTGGCACAGTAGTATCAGGCATAGAGGTAATTTCATCATAAGTATCATGCATAGCAGAAGTGGCATTATCATTAACATGCGACATATCAGAACGAATAGCAGAAGCAGGTGTAGGTGTCTCAAACTTACTCATAACAGAAGGTGAATCAAGTGCAGAGCTAGATGGCAGTTCCTTACCTCCCCTCGTAGTTGCGGGATAGATCTTGGTTTTCGGATCTCTTAAGTTCTTCATAATGATAAGCAGATATATATCCCAAGTGACTCAAAGAATAGAGCTATGCTCCCCGGCAACGGCGCCAGAAAATAGTCTTGATAACCCACAAGTATAGGGGATCGCACCAGTTTTCGAGGGTAAAGTATGCAACCCAAATTTATTGATTCGACACAAGGGGAGCCAAAGAATACTCTCAAGTATTAGCGGCTGAGTTGTCAATTCAACCACACCTGGAAACTTAATATCTGCAGCAAAGTGTTTAGTAGCAAAAGTAATATGATAGTAGTAGTAACGGTAGCAAAAGGTAACAGTAGTAAAAGTAATGTTTTTGGTATTTTGTAGTGATGATAGCAATAGCAACGGGAAAGTAAATAAGCGAAGAACAATATATGTAAAGCTCGTAGGCAATGGATCAGTGATGGAGAATTATGCCGGATGCGGTTCATCATGTAACAGTCATAACCTAGGGTGACACAGAACTAGCTCCAATTCACTCATATAATGTAGGCATGTATTTCGAACATAGTCATACGTGCTTATGGAAAAGAACTTGCGTGACATCTTTTGTCCTACCCTCCCGTGGCAGCGGGGTCCTTACGGAAACTAAGGGATATTAAGGCCTCCTTTTAATAGAGAACCGGAACAAAGAATTAACACATGGTGAATACATGAACTCCTCAAACTACGGTCATCACCGGTAAGTATCCCAATTATTTTCACTTCGGGGTTAATGGATCATAACACATAATAGGTGACTATAGACTTGCAAGATAGGATCAAGAACACTCATATATTGATGAAAACATAATAGGTTCAGATCTGAAATCATGGCCCTAGTGACTAGCACTAAGCATAGCAAAGTCATAACAACATCAATCTCAGAACATAGTGGATACTAGGGATCAAACCCTAACAAAATTGACTCGATTACATGATAGATCCCATCCAACCCATCACCGTCCAGCAAGCCTACGATGGAATTACTCACGCACGGCGGTGAGCATCATGAAATTGGTGATGGAGGATGGTTGATGATGATGATGATGGTGACGGATTCCCCTCTCCGGAGCCCCGAACGGACTCCAGATCAGCCCTCTCGAGAGGTTTTAGGGCTTGGCGGCGGCTCCGTATCGTAAAACGCGATGATTTCTTCTCTCTGATTTTTTTTCTCCCCGAAACTCAATATATGGAGTTGGAGTTGGAGTCGGAGACGCAACAGGGGGCCCACGAGGTAGGGGGCGCGCCCCCCACCCTCGTGGCAAGGTGGTGGGCCCCCTGGACTTCATCTTTTGCAGGTATTTTTCTTATTTTCTGAAAAGTGGCTCCGTGAAGTTTCAGGTCATTCCGAAATCGTTTGCTCCTGCACATAAATAACACCATGGTAATTCTGCTGAAAACAGCGTCAGTCCGGGTTAGTTCCATTCAAATCATGCAAGTTAGAGTCCAAAACAAGGGAAAAAGTGTTTGGAAAAGTAGATACATTGGAGACGTATCAGCCCGCGCCCACGCGGGTAAAGCCCCGCAGGGAGCACTGAGAAATGGGGGATGAGGGCGACTGCGCCCACGGGTTGGACCACACCACATGCAAAAGTCCTTCCACGGCAAGAGAAGGGTGACCAGAACAAGAAAAGGGAGCTCGTTGTTAGAGGGAAGACAAGGCTTGTGCTGTGCGACTCCACACAAGAGTACGCGCGCTAAAAAAGGCAGCCAGCTTAAAAACGCTAGCTAGCTACTTTTGTAGCCTTATCTAGAGCAACTCTAGCAGACCCCGTAAAACGCCGGCCCGCAAAACGCGTTTGCAGTTTGCGCAAAACAGATTTTGCAGGCCGGCGCGGGCTGGCATAGATGCAGACCCCTCAAACGGATCCGTAAAAAAGTATATTCGTGGAATATGCTGTTTTAGGGGTCAACTATGCGGGTTCTGCTCTTTGCGCCGCTGCATCCCCGCATATCATCAGTCCACAAATCTCAAATCCAACATAATTCAACAATCGGAATCAAACTGAATTATTCAAATCAAACATAAAACAGTAATCATCCGCATTGCAAATAATTATTCAAATCACCGTAGCAAACTTAAAATAATGCAATACAAAACTTGTCATGAATACAAATACAAATGAATACAAAAATTAGTCACTGTTCAGCCCTTTGCCAATGGTGCTCAATGAGATCTTTCTGAAGCTGAAAGTGTGTGTCTGCATTTTCAATCTCCTTGTATGTCTAAAGAAAAGCTCTACTGCGGTTTGGGTCTCTAGCTGGTTTGACACGGCTACCCACATTGTCGTAAAAGAATTCTAAGTTCACTCCTCTCTCATATTCAAGAATCATATTGTGCAGGATAACACAGCAAGTCATGATGTTCTTTAGTGTTTTCTTATCCCAAAAACGAGCAGGACCACGGACAATGGCAAACCTAGATTGCAAAACACCGAATGCTCTTTCAATGTCTTTTTGGGCTGCCTCTTGCACCCTTGCAAATTCACATTGTTTTTTTGTTTTGGGTTCTTTGATGCTCTTGACAAATGTGCACCAAGGAGGATATATATCATCTGCAAGATAGTACCCCTTTGTGTATTCATGCGCATTGATAGTGTAGTTGCAAGCAGGAGCATCACCACTAGCAAGCCTAGTAAACAAATGAGAGCGTTGCAACACATTGATATCATTGAGTGTGTCGGGTATACCAAAAAAGCAATGCCAAATTCATAAATCCTCGGATTTTACGGCCTCTAGCACAATTGTTGCATCACGAGTCTTGCCACAATACATTCCTTGCCAAGCCTTGGGGCAATTTTTCCAATTCCAATGCATACAATCAATGCTACCTAGCATCCCAGGCCAACCTCTCCTCTCATTAGCTGCCATCAATTTCTTTGTGTCATCTTCATTTGGTGCCCGAAGATACTCGGGACCAAAGACACGGACGATCACTTTCGCAAATCTACGCACAGACTCAATTGTGCTATCTTCACCAGTGCGAAGATACTCATCGGCATAGTCAGCCGGAACGCCATATGCAATCACCCGCATAGCTGCGGAGATTTTTTGATATGCACTAAATCCCTTTAAGCCCGCGGCATTCCTTCTTTGAGTAAAATACCGGAAATTTGCCTCGCAAGCTTCAACAATTTTCACAAAAAGGGATGGGCGGATTCGGTACCTTCTGCACAAGAGGTGTTTGTTCAGAAGCTATAGTGTACTGGCAATAAGATTGTGATCATATATGATAATATACCTTCTATGCGGCAACATTAGAACGTCGACTTCCATATTAGTGATTAATATAGAAGGTTATGTTTGTTCATTAGCACTGAATTAGTAAGAGCTAAAATTTGAAGTATGTGAGCGACAACAATATGCAAATTACTAACATTACTTCGTACCTATGGATTGTATGCAAAATGGCTAACATAAGGTGCTTTATGTAATTTATAGATTCTTATTCCATGGTGCTACTTTGGCATTGTTTTTTATATACTAATATACGTTTATTAATTCTTATTATAATATATCTCATATGCTATTCATTTTATATAATTCAGTTTCTACAAACAATAATACATATATACTAGCCTGTGCGAATGCACGGGTCAACGACTAGTTATCAACTAATTAATCAAGGCCGCAATTTTGGTCAAAGATTGTTTTTCATATATAAGTATACGAAAATGACAAATCCCGAATGTTCGGATCGTAAACGTGGCAATAAGAATGTTTTTCATGGCAACTTTAGTTCACGCGAGGTGGCAAACATGACACTTTTCTGACACAAAAACGAATTGGGACAAAGTTGCCATGTTCTAGCAACTAAAGTTGTCACCTCGCGTCAACTAAAGTTGACATGAAAAAGCGTTCGGGTGACATGCTTAAAATCCGAACGTTCGAGATTTATCGCGGTCCTAACAACAGTAGTAAGTCATAGGGAATGTGCTCAAAAGGAAGGTTTTCAATAATCTTACTTTTTTCCGGGGAAAGGCTAAACGCCTTATGTTAAATAAAACCGTCCTTTTTTGCGAGAAAATAAAATCATCCCTTATAAGGACTTTGTTATATATAAGAATAAGGAAATACAATCAAGTCTTACAAAAAATATGCATCCACCGGCGGTGCGCCACGAGCAAAGCACATTACCCGCCTCTCGGCCTTCGTCATACTGAAGCAACCTTGTAGAAATCCATTAGCTCGTACAAGCAGGGGTAGGGGAGTCATCGATATCCAAGGGGAAAATGGTGTCTCGTGATGTCTCTCCGGCATGGAGGCAACGCGGCCACCCTCCACCCAGAAGCATTGGTGCCATCATGGATTTAGATTGAGCACAACCTGGCATGTTTTTGACTATTGCGCCCTACCTGCTCCATCGGGCCAAACCTAAACTAGGCTTGCTCCATTACATTTTTTGTTTCTCCTGGGAAACATGTTGGGCCTTGTTGGACGATGGTTTCTGACATCAAATAAATTGTGCTTCCTCCAAGTGGACCTCGTGCAATCCCTTGGCCACACCCTTCCTCCATGGTTTCATTTTTTTAGAGAACATGGTTTCATCATTAGATGGTGTGAGAGTGTTGTATCTAAAATTCCAAAGAGGCATGCGATTTGTATGATTCCTGTTCTCCATGAGGTGTGGAGGCCGATGAGGAGGAGGTTGCGAGAGAAGGGTGTCACACTGCCGTGCCTCGTGCTGCCCTTGCACAGGTCGTCTGCTGAAATATGGAAGAGTGTCAAATCTATGTGTACGTTTCACACTGTTGTTGGTTTTGTAATTGGCGGAGGTTAGATGTTTGTTGGACACGTCTATTCCAAGCGTTATATATAGGCACCATGGAGTAGCCACATAAACTAGGAATAAGCTTGTAGGCTAGACACATGACAGTTAGGGATTGTCTGGGCGCCTGTAGCATTGGTGATCAGATTGGTCATGGCGGATTGTTAGAGACATTTTCTGGTTACCTCATTGGCTTGTCGCCGTTGTACTATGTAGTCATACTTCGGGAACGTAGCCGGTTTGATGAAGAATGTTGACAAATCTTGGTATCAAGTGTGAATGTGTTCCTCGTGGATCGATTATGCCTGTCTTAGATTTCTTAACTAGTGGTATCATGGCGGGTTCGAGAGCATATTAAGTTGATCAACAGGTGATGAGCAGAGAGATGTTGGATAAAATTCAATTCAATCCATGCTGACTCAAGCGATCGGGACTCGGGGTGATCTCAAGAGATTAAGTCGATGAAAATCCAGCAAAGATCCATGGGATTTGGAAGTCTCTCAATGAGATCGGAAGCAACGCGTGTAGTGGTTCGTGACAGAGCAGAGCTCTCGGCGAGATCAGAAACAACGCGTGCGGCGGTTCAAAGTACATGACAGCTCTCGGTGAGACCGGACTCGGTTTGTAGCATGCATACTAGTAACATTTCACATGCAAGCTGGGTTGGTAGTACGGCATCGTTAGAGCTTTATGCCGCTTACTACGGCGTAGAGGAAGGGATACGGACTAGGTTTTTTTTTCAATTTCACTAGACAATTGGTTTTCCCGTAACCACTAAAAAAATCTGGTTTTCATGTAGGTGCGTCCATCTATCTGTATTAAACCGACAGTGTACGTGTGGTATTTTTTTTCTTTTTTGATTTCTGATTTTCTTTGTTTCTTCCTTGATTTTCATGTATTTTCTTTTGGTTTTCACTGTTTTGTATCTTTTTTTATTTTTCCTTCTGGTTTCTTTGTTTGTTTTCAGGGTTTTTTTGGTTTTTATTATTTTCCTTTACCTTTCTTTGTATTTTTCAACACATGTCTAAATTTTCATACACAATATACATTCTTTGGATACATCAGGACCATTTTTGTGTACAAGTTTAACATTTTTTAATACATTATTAACATTTTTAGCAATATATATTTTGATGTCTACTTTTTTCATACATGTTGATACATTTTTTGTATACATCTTAAACTATTTTTATCTATGTTTAAATTTTTTAAATACATTATTATCATTTTATGAAATATTTTTTCGATATTTTTTTAATATGTGATAAACAATTTCCAAATAGAAGTTGAAACTTTTTTTTTGGTATAATGAGAAACATTTTTTATAGTGGAGAAACAGTTTTTCTAAATGTCACAGGAATTTTGTTTGATACACATGAACCTTTTCTAAATGTAACATACATTTTTATGGACTGTACAATTTTGTTTTGAATTACACGAATTTTATAAAAAAATACCATGTGCATAATTTTGAAATCCATGAACATTTTTCTTATGTCACAATATTTATTTGAATGGTGCAAACATTTTCTACAATTTGAGCGAATATTTTTTTACTCTGTAATTAAACTTTTTTGAAAACCGTGTGATTAAATTTAAAAAATAATGAAATTTATTTTTCATACTATATTCTTGGAGATGCCCTAAGAAGACGTGGCAGAAGTGACTTTTTCTTTCTTTTGTGACTGCTAACTCCTTGGCAGAAGTGAGTTAATTGGCTGTAGGGGTTATCGGCGAGGGAGTAGGAAGGGAGACGGGGAGAAAGGCGGAAAATGGCCACAGCCCGTGTTGCGCAGAAACCAGGCAGGACCAATCCAATTTGTGCAGAGCGATGTGTCATCTAGTTATCATATGTTGTTTGTTTGTTAATCATTGAGAAGAAATCGACACGTCTAACAGAGTTAACGTTTGGATAGAAGGAGCACCGAATGCAAATCGGATATGCAGAACTTCAGGGATAGGATACCCCTAAACGATGACGAACATATCCGGTCAGTCACAGGAATTTATCAAAAGTAGCACAAGGTTGCAGTAGTTCTACAATGACCATAACCACATTCTATGAGATGTTATCCTTCATTGCACTTCATACGTACTCTGGTCACACAGAACCATTACACCTTTCAAAAGAACCAATGCTAGATAAATACTAGCGCAGCTAAGCGTGAACTGTTTCTTCAGTTTTCTGGTAAACTGCTGATTTCATGATCTTGAACAAACATGAATGGTTCCATCATTAAGAAACGATGCTCTGGTCCAAGAATGAACAAAAAGAAGCCTCAGGACAGCTCAAGAACAGTAATACGCCTACAGAGGGCTTTCCAATGATTAAAATATGGTTGCTGGTTGCTCCCTCATATTCTTTGCTGAACCATCGGCATTGTGACACCATGCCATTGCAACCTCTGACGAACCCGTGCTTCAATCGGAGGGTCATCGGTAGGAGTGCCTGACATCTCTTGGAGAATTCCAGATTTTACCGGGTTGCTATGGTTTAGCGGGTCAAGACATGTCTCTAATCCATATCATCTCTCAGACTCCATGGATCAAGTTCAAGACCAGAAAACGCACTATAAACTGCTTTGCTGCCTCGCTGCAGATTGGTTTTCTGGTCTAATATAATCCGACTCAAGCTGTGAACAAGGCGAGTTATTTCCATTGAAGCATGTGCTTTGATTTGGCTTTCTCCAAAATCTCACATGAGCCAAACGAAAGTGAAGGTGAAGGAGTCCTAGCATACAGAAATAATGGTAATGATATCCCTGAAGAAGCATACATATACAAGGAGCTGCTGCATGCATGATAGCCAGAGTACATCATTTTAACATGTTGTGATCATTCATTTCACCTTGAGTCAAATCATACCGGAATCTTTAATGGTCTGGAGATCAAAAGCACGGGATACATGTGATCATATAGTACGTCTAAACTGCTTTCGCATCGGAATCACCATTGTGCTGGCCGTCGCAATTAGCATGTGAAGATTTAGCGTGCCCAAATCTTACTTGAGCGACTCCCACGTCCCTACCTGCGGTCTCAAAACATGATCAAGCAAAAATGGAGAGATGGGGTAGGGGCAACACGTAGGATGATACTTAAAATAGCTCCTGTTTATTATCTTTGTTTTAAGTTTTTTTCTAAAAGAAGAATAGTCCCCGGCCTTTGCATCAAGCGATGCACGAAGGCATATATTATCTCTACTCTTATAAAAAACGGAGTTGGTGATGATGGTGTGCCTACCATCCTGCAATATAGGCCCCTCCTTGATCTCCTCCCCCCGCCGCTGTTCACCCTTCGCTCGGGGAGGGCAGGCGTTAGGCAGCCTCCTCGGGTGTTTGGGCGGCAATGGGCAGGGCACGACGGCTGGTGGTGGAGCGTAGTGGGCTGCTAGGCGGTCGGCGGTGCGTGCCTGTGCTGGTGGGCTACACCGGGGTGTGGCTGGCCGATCCAGATCTGGCGGGCAGCTCCTTCGACTGGCTGTACACGGGCGGCATGGGCGAAGGCGGCGAGGTCCGACTCCGGCGGCCCTTGGATGTTGGAGGTGGCTGGAGTGCGGGCATGCCAGGGTGGGGTGGCCAGCAACGTTGGCAGTTGGGCTGGCCTCATCCAGGGGCGCTGGTGGTGTCGGTCGGTGGGGGTTGTGGTGTAAGGAGCTGAGTGTCGTCCCCCTACCGGTGGTGCTGGGTTGCGGAAGCAGGCCTCCTTTTCCCTAGCTCTAGGCCAGCGGCATGACGGAGAGTTGGGGCTCGGGCTCGGGCTGATCTTGTCGGTGCCCAAGCGAGTCGGAGTTCGCGCTCCAAGTTGGTGTGCTTGGACTCAATACGGGTGGTTCCCGTGGGCATTGAGGTCCCTCTCCTCACAGGTACGGTAGAAGGATAAGTGAGGCGCGAGAGACGTGATTCAAGACCATGGTTCAGCCGAACCTATGGTCTATACCGTATGATTTAACATCCTATTACATATGGATCTGTGACATGCATGCCAACTGCATTTTTTTAATCATCCATGCATAGATCCTCATGAATAGTTTCTAGAAATCAATAGTGTTGAGCATAGGTTCAACTGAACCATGGTTCCATAAAATATTTTTGAGTGAGGCGCTAGAGTATAGGGTTGGACGTGGGCGACGTGCATGCGGTGCATGGAGTACTATCTGTCAACATATACTACTGTATTTTTTAGTCAATGTTTGTACTACTACTAGCCAGGCTGAAAAAACAATGTTTCTCGAGTGAGAAAAAAAAAGATACTCACCAAAGATATCTTTGCCCAGCAAAAAAAAAAAATCTCTGCAAATGACCTCTTTGCTTAGTTCCCCATACAATGCACGCAACGAACAATTAGAACTGGTCGAGATCCCAGATTCGAGTTGTGATACTCCAGTCCAAGTAATTCCATCATTGATGGGATAACCCAAAGCTTCGACTCGGATATATAAAAACCACAGGCGAAGAAGTAGCCAACTGAATAACTGATCATTTTATGTTCACAAATGTCAATAACGATTTTAACACATCCGAGTTATTAGGAGTCACAATATGATTCCAGTTATAACGTTTTTAAGCTCATTCCCTGATCAAGAGAAGTGGCAGCACGCTCTGCTCGTTCCGGAAGTAGTCGGTGGCATCCACCTTACACTTGATCTTGGCGAGTCTCTTAAAGTTTGCCGGACCGAAATACCTCTCACCCCACACCTTGGCAGTCTCATAGCTCATCACGCCACCGACCACCTTGTTCACGCCAATGTCGAGGCCCCGGTAGTTGACAGACGCGCCCCTCGGGCTCTTGCTAACCAACGGGGCCATGAAGTCGTACAGGCCGCTGAGCCATTTTGGCATGCCGTGCCCTCCTGTGCCGTTCTAGAACTCGACGTACTGGATGTTGTAAAGCACGCTGATCCGGTACGGGAACGGTGTGTAGTCGGCGGCGATGCGGCTCATCATTTCGCCATGCGGCTTCAGGATGAGCTGCCCCACCGCCCCGCCATCCGGCCAGAGGAAGATCTTCTCCCATGCGTCCCTGGTGAGAGCCTTCTTGACGTAGTCGGACTTGTTCTTGACGAAGGGGCCGATGGTCATGGACCGGTTGAGAAGGAGCACCTCCAGCGGCGTGTTGCTGCTGGCGTTGCCGAAGTATAGGTACGCCTTGTGCTGCAGCCAGCTCATCTCCTTGTTCTGCTGGCTTTTTATAGACATTCAGCATTAAATCATGTCTAAACCTTTCTAGATGGTCGTCGTTATCTTGAAGGGCCAGATACTTGCATACATGGAATCTGGATGCCTTTCTTGGCCGGTGTTTGATTAGTCATTACGCAAATCAAGTAGGAAGTGAATGCTGCATCTATACAGGGTTATTCGGCTGCAAATATAAAACCTCAAATTTAATTACCAACTAATTAATCGAGGCCGTAATTTGGTCAAAGACAGATTTTTAGACATAACTCTAACTACAGTAGTAAGTTATTGGGAATGTGCTAAAAAGGAAAGGTTTTAATACTCTTATTTGTTTTCCTGGGAAAGGCTAAATGCCTTATGTCAAATAAAAGGACCCTGTTAAATCCCAAACGTTCGGATTTTAAGAATGTCACCCGAATGTTTTTTCATCGCAACTTTAGTTGACGCGAGGTGGCAACTTTAGTTGTAAAAACATCCATGGCAACTTTATCAAAGTTCCTTTTTTTGCCAGTAAATTGCCATGTGTTGCCAACCTCTCGTGAACTAAAGTTGTCATGAAAAACATTCGGATTGACATGCTTAAAATCTGAACGTTCTGGATTATCATTTAGGAAATAAAATCATCTTTTCTTATGCGAGGAAATAAAATCATCCCTTACAAGGACTTTGTTAAAAGAATAAGAAAATACAATCAAGTCCTAGCAAAAATAAGCATATACTGGTGGCACACAGCGAGGAAAGCTTGTTACCGCCTCTCGGCCTTTGTCACACCAAAGCTACCTTGTTGAAAATCCTCAAGCTCGTAGAAGCAAGGGCTAGGGAGTTGTCGATATCCAATGGTACAATGGTGTCCTGCGATGTCTTTCCACCATGGAGGCAACACGACAACCCTCGACAGGAAGCATTGGTGTCGTCATGGACCTAGATTGGGCACAACTTGCCATGTTTTTGACTAACTACGGCGCCCTACCTGCCCCGGTCCAACCTAAACTAGGCTTGCTCCAGTACGTTTTTTTTCTCCTGAAAAACATGGCGAGCCTTGTTTGACGATGGTTGCTATCTGGCATAAAAATAAAATTAGCGCTTCCTCCAAGTGGACCTGGTCCCTTGGCCACACCTGTCCTTCATGGTTTTATTAGAAGGTGTCATAGTGCCGTATCAAAACTTCCGAAGAGGCATGCAATATGGATGATTGCCTGTTCGCCATGAGTTGTGGAGGCCAAGCAGGAGGAGGTTGCGAGGGAAGGGACTCACACCGCCCGTGCCTCGTGCTGCCCCTACACAGGTCGTCTTTTGAAATATGGAAGAGTGTCGAATCTCTGTGTATGTATCACACTATTGTCGGTTTTGTAATCAACGGAGGGTTAGATGTTTGTCGGACATGTGTAATCCGAGTGTTATATATAGGCACTATGGAATAACCAAAATAAACTAGGAATAAGTTTGTAGGCTAGACACATGACATTTAGGGATGGTTTGGGCGTCTGTAGCATGGGTGATCAGATCCATCATGGCGGGTGGTCAGGGACGCTGTCTGATTACCTCGATGGCTTGTCGTCGTTGTACTATGTAGTCATACTTCGGGGACGTAGCCATTGTCGGATGAAGCACGTTGACAAATCTTGGTGTCGACTATACTTCAACCCAACATCAACGAAGCAAATAACTTGAATATAAGGTAAATTCATGCTTACCAATGCCTAGCTATTTTTTGATCTTGACTAGCACAAAGGCCAAAGGGTGCAATGTGTTCAGAGAGCTCTCGCACTTTCTCCAACCAAAGAAGTCTTTTATACTAGATTTTCTTTCAAGATAACAATAAATCCTAGGAGTGTCCCTGTCCATGCATGGAACAATACTGGAGAGATAGAGTGCTACTGTCTTGCATTTCTCAATATCCCTAGCTTTATTTTCAATATTTTGATTATAATTATAATTTGTTGGTACACCAATATATTTTGTTTGTTTTATTGATCTATTTTCTTCCTAGGATGAATGCGGATTGTTTTCCCATGGTGATATGTGCGTTGCATGTGCACGCTTACTGGTACACGATAGGTGTGGGAGCTTGTGTGCATCCTGTAGCTTACAATAGTTACAAATCTGGGTAGCAATAGGGGTCACCGACACTTGGCGCCAATTCATACCGCTGCTGATTGGATTTACCATTATTGCTAAAAGGGAAACGTTTGCTGCCCGCGCGCCTGCCCAGCGTTTTGACTGGACGCGTGTGTGCCGCTCGATCCACCTGGATCCAGAACCCCTAGTTTTGCGCCAGGTCCCCTCACCCACCGCTTCATCCCATCCTTATCTCTTGGGAGCTCCCATTGGGTGTTGTAGGCGCCCGTTGGAAAACTGGTGCCTACAGCGACCAGCCATGGGCCGCGGCTCATTAAGAAGATCGCTCCCTCGCTCCATTCTGTTTGCTTGCTTGCTGAAGAGCTTCGCTGGTTTTCTTTTTCAGGCTGTGGTGTGTTGCTGGTTCAGGAAAAAGACGGGCCTATGGTTTTTTACAATTTTGAATATGATTGTGAAAAAAAGTTCATATATTTTTAAAAAACGTTCATCGATTTCAGAAAAAAAGTTTACAGGTCTAAAAAAAGTTCACCAATTTAGAAAAAGTTCATCGGATTTGAAAAAAGTTCATCAGATTGGAAAAAAGTTAATCCGATTAAAAAAAGTTTATTGAATTGAAATTATTTTGATTGGATTTGAAAAAAATTCATCAAATCGAAAAAGAAGTTCATCAAATTGAAAAAAGTTCATCAGATTTTAGAAAATTTCATCGATTTTTAAAATAAGTTCATCAAAATGTTAAAAGTTCATTCATTTTGAAAAAAAATTGAGTTTTAAAAAAAGTTCATTGAAATTGAAAAAAAATCATCAAACTTGAAATTTTTTCACTGGAATTAAAAAAAGTTGATCAAATTGAAAAAAGTTCATCGATTTAAAGAAAAATTTCACGAATTAGAAAAAATATTTTCTATTTGGAAACATTTCACGCATTTAATAAAAAAGGAAACAGGAAACAAAAAAAGAAAGGAAAAAAACATGGAGAACACAGTGGGCATTTCCTGTACGTATAAGGAGGAGGAAAGGAGGTTCATATTCACGATGGGCTTATGTGGCCTAGTGGTTAGTGGAGATAATAGAGAGATCGCTGGTTTGATTCCTGGTTACGCACACATTCCCTTGCCCTCCGTTTTTGAGTTTCAAAACAGGGAAATAAAAAGGTAGTTGGGCCGAGCCCATCTGACGCCGCTGCAGGCGCGATTGCCTTATCTCTTCACCCCGCGCCTCTTTTCACTTGTTCCTCCCCTTTTTCTCTTCTCATTTCTTTGCGACCGCCATGAGAGATATCGTCCGAGCTCGCGCCCCTTTCACTCTTCTATGCATCTTTCTTCAGACCTCTCCCGGTTGCCATGGGTTGCCACAAAGCTGGGGCACACCGCCGTTGGGGCGTCAGAGCTGCAACCACCCCACCGGAGTTGCTACCAGTGGTGGTGGTGGGTGCTACAACCACCTGTCGATGGAGCTGCATCCACCGGCGTTTGACGATGGGGAGCTGCAACCGTGCAATCGGCGCGGCGCGACAGCAACCGCCGCAGGTCCGCGACTATGTGTTTTGCTGGTGGTGGTGGAGATGACACCCTCAGGTGCTGCGACCGATGGCTTTTTTTCTTGGTACCGGGGCAGCAAAAAGCTACATCCAGCACTGCAGGCGATGGAGACGACGGCCTGCGGTGCTGCATCCAGCAAGTTGTTTGCTGGAACCGACCGGCGAAAAAGTTGCATCCACACCGACAGTGCTGGGATTAGACAAACAGGCAAGTCGTTTTTGCTGCTACGGAATGGTGTTTCATTGCGATAGTTAGTGGCGACGACAGTATTTCGGTAGAACCGGTGATGTGTTTTGATGGAACTGCATTTGTTTTTGCTACTACCGGTGACAGTGGTGTTTTTTTTTTTGCTGAATTTTGTTTTTTTTGCTGGAACATGGTGTTGTGAGCCGACAATGCGTCGAGCCAGAGTTGGACGACGCCGGCGATGCTACAAACTTCATCGACGGATGTTACAACCTTCATTGGCGGGAGCGACAAGCAGCGATGGTGAGATAGAAAGCTGTGACCATGGAGTCGATTTGCTGGGACGGGGAACGGCGGTGGTGGAGGAGCCACTACGGCGGATGGTGGTAGAGATGGGACGTACGTTGTGCCCCCGTGCTGCAACCACGGGTCGATCAGGAGCTGCAATGGCAACCTCGGGCATGACGGCGACCTCGCACACGACGATAGTGTCCTCACGCGCGACAACGACGAGTTATTGTGGCGCCGACATGAGCAAAACGGGCAAGCATGGATCCCAGGGCGGCCGATGAGCGCATTATTGCGTGGCCGTGCGGGAGGCCGGCGAGCGCAGATGAGGAGGAGCGGTTCCGCTGGGCTCTATCCTCTTTCCGTTTTTGGCTTCTCTCTCTTTAGACGAAAGAATGAACGTACGGTTTAAATGGTGTATCGTGTGGTAGCGCAGCGACCCGCCTAAATTTGAACCGGCGCGCCGGCGCCTATCACTCGCCATGCAAAAAAGGTACCATACTGTTGCTGATCCTGCCTGTACGCCCATGCTGGATGATACTAGCGCGTTCCTCACGCGGGGACAAAATTTAGCAAAACACCAACTCCTACTTGGTTCATCGACACGGATGCATTGATGAATGGAGTGCGAACAGGGTGCCAAGCAATGAATGGAGTGCCAACCAATCCAACCAAAAGGTATGGTAGCAACGATGGGCACGCACGCAGCGTGCTTCGCGTGCTCTGATTTGGTCCGGGCAGGATTGATTGGCCTTATTTGAAAATGCTCAGATCCGCGAATACGGTCCAAAGAAGAAACATGCTGGACCTGGACACGCATGCTTATGCCACGGGCCATTAACGTTATTTCGCAGATCCGTGACGCCGCCGATCTTCTGCCGCGGATAAACAGTAAAATAAAATAAAAATTAGCAAAATCATTTATTTTTTAAAATCATTTTTTTAAGCAAGGTACTTGAATGTGTGATGACTGTGCCAAATTTGGTGGGTTTTAAATATTTTGAGTAGCTCTTAGCAAATAAAAAAAATTGGACCTATGAGAAAGTTAAAAAAACACATTGTTCGCAGCTTAGTTTGTAAAAAATATTTGCCACGAGATCCTCCAATGTTGAAACACTATCAAAGTTCGCACGCACTCAAGCATCTTACATGCAAGACAAATTTTAATGTTTTTGCTACTTTTTTCATATTTTACTGTTCACTGGGAGCAGATGAGCGAGGCTCAGATAGAATTATAGGCGGATCGGTGCTATTCCTTCTATTGACAGCTAACTCATCTTAGTCAATGCTGGGTAGAAAACCAAGGGAACCACCTCATAATACTTCTCCATTCAGGTTCAGTGTGCGTTATTGAATTTATGCTCCAGTCAATTCACCCAAAAGTCTGAGCTGATGGAGAGAAGCAATCAATATATTTCAGCAATCCCCTCACATCTATGGTATTCTTGTCCGCCTCTACCTCTATGGTACAAAGCATGCATCGTGTGCTCGCATCTGCTTGTATCAGAATTGGTCGTGTCGATTGTTAAATATCGAGATCAGGCAAGGCTAATGCCAAACAAAAATTAGATTCATCATCACTGGTATTATGCCTCGTGATCAAGCCGGTCCTGAGAATCCGGGAGCCTTTAGCGGAACTAAAATTTGAGACCCCTTAATGCAACTATTAAAAACATAATCAATATATGTAATATGTATTGTTATCAATACTAATTTAGAGCACATATGAAATCAATATGCATATTAAATTATTTGTACATATTACCTCAAAAGTTTCTTCCAACATTTTTTGGCGGCAGCTATAGCTAGCTATAACCTTTTTAGCTGCTGCAAAGCCCGCTATTTGTTGTCAGAATACAACTTGTAATAGGATTAAGACTCCTATTCAGTTTCTAATATGGCTAGGTTAGGTACGACTTGCCTCTTATATATATATGGCAGCTATATATATATATATATATATATATATATATATATATATAGGACGCTAGTTTGGGACATCTAGGTGTCTGGGCACCTTGCCTATCCATCGTTAGATCGTGTTTAGCGACAGATTTGAAAACCAATGTAAATAATTTAATTACTAGTTAATTTGGCAGGCTTTAATTCTTTAACTGTTCCATGCATGCATGTCACATCATAGAAAAGGAAGGTGATTAAAATACCATAGTGAATAAAAATCAACATTTATTACCTCCTTATATATCACTTATTGATTCGTACAATAAATCACTACGTATTAAAATACACATGTATGTTACGTAACTTCAGCAGTAGGTATACACATACCCACCATCTAATTGGGTATACACATACACATACCCGTACATGTACCTTTTTTCAAGACAGGCACATATATACATAATTTTGTTAGTTGATATATGCATACCCGCGTATGTACATAATTTCGTTACGGGTATATGCATACCCGCATATGTACATAATTTCTTTGGTAGGTATACGCATACCCGCATATGTATATAATTTCTTTTTTTGTAGGGGTATGTATATAATTTTGTTCGTAGGTATATGTATACCCACGTATGTACATAATTTTGTTAGTAGGTATATACATATCCGCTACGTATATAATTTCTTTAATACCTAAAAACCTAGAATAGATCATTGGATATATACGTACCTGTGTATATACATAATTTCATTACTAGGTATATATACCATGGGTATATTTATATTATTTGGAGTCGGCGCACAATTTGTTGATATAGATAATAAAAATATTTTGTCATGAATATCTCAGAATAGTATCAACTTTTATGTATACATTTATTCATCTGTGCGTAGAAAAAATGCACAGGCCGACGAGTCACATTGTGCGTACATACTATATCTGTTTCCTTTTTATTCTGTCATTCTCTCTCCATCAATTAATGTGTGTTTTAATTCTATTCAAATCAATAAATACAAATGGGTGGACATGTGAGCTATTAAATGCTAGGTGCCCCAAACAATTTACCTATATATATATATATATATTGCATCAACAATTATTTAATACAATTCTACATTGTATCAATATCTTAGGGTTTGGCTAACCCGACAGCCCCTCCACCGCCGCTGCCGCCCGGCTACTTCGAGCGGCGCGCCGCCATCGTCGCCGCCAAGGTCACCGCAGCCGCGGCCTCTTCCGCCTCTACCTCTACTCTAGCTCTACCCTCACCAATACGCCCTCCCATCTCCTTCACCGACACCATCTCTGATATTAGCCCCTACATCCCCGTAACCCTAGACCTCGCTGCTCACAATTACTACCATTGGCGTCACCTCTTCGACGTCCACCTTGGGCGATGCAATCTACGCTCTCACGTTGCCGACGACTCTCTTCCTCAACTTCATGATCCGCAATGGGTCAAGGATGATCGCCATTATTCAATGGATCTACATACGAGTCTTCACAGAAATCTTCAATCTCGTCCACTATGACGGTGCCTCCGCCGCCGATCTATGGACGGCCCTTTGTCAGCTCTTCCAGGACAACGTCGACGCTCGCGCCAACAACCTTCACACCGAGCTTCGAAATACGGTGCAAGGTGATGCACCAGTCGGCGTCTACTGCCAACGCCTAAAGGCCATCGCGGATGAACTCCGCAAACTTGGTGATCCGATCGAAGATCGCTAGCTCATCAACTTCCTTCTCGTCGTCCTCAGCAAGCGGTTCGAGAAGCAGGCCTCCTTCGTCCCTATGATGCATCCGCGTCCCTCCTTCGCCGAGGTTCTCTCGATGCTCCAATGGGCCGATCGTGCCCTTACTAAGAAGGACTCCCGTCCTGAGGTCTTCACTGCTTCTCCTCGCCCGCCTACATCGACGCCGCCACCGCCACCTCCACCAACAACACCTCCTCAACCATCCAGCTGGCGTCCAAGTCCCAACTACCAGGGAAAAAACCCTAGGCCGCCGCAGTTCCGCACGGCGCCCGCTCCTGCTCCACCAACTGCAGCACCACCGCCCCCGGCTTCATCATCTGCACCACCACCGTCGCCCGGATGGCGCCCATCTCCTGATCCATGGACAGGGCTGGTCCAGGTGTGGCCTATGCCCTGGTCCGCCCCTACTCCATATGGTGCCCCGCCTGCTTATACCGGTGGCTGGCAGCCCGGCGCTCGCCCTCACATCAGCGCGCCCATCCTCGTGCCCCAACAGCCGACGGCCGCGTACCACGCTGCTCCCTTCTACGCGCCACCGATCTACAACAGCAGTCCTTATGCATCCTATGGCGCTCCATCGCCCCCCTACATGCAGCAGTACAATGATGGTGTCTCTCTTTTTACACCGATGCCGGCCCTACTGCCGACGCCACAACACCCGCCAGCTCCCATGCCTACACCGGCCTCTACTTCGACTCCGAGCTGGGACCAAGCTGCTTTTATACAAGCCATGAACAACTTTGCTGCACAAGGGAACTCAGGTACGGATTGGATTTTTGATTCTGGTGCTTCTCGTCATATGTCTGCATCGAGTAATTTGCTTTCTTCTTGCACACCTTCGCCTTCTCCCTCTATTACTCGCGGTGATGGATCTTCTATTCCTATTTACTGTGTCGGTCAGGCTCAAATCCAATATCCAATTAAGCCTTTGCTTCTTCGTGATGTTCTTGTAGCTCCTTCACTTATTAAAAAAATCTGATATATGTTCGCCAAATCACCACTGATAATCTTGTTTCTGTTGAGTTTGACCCCTTTGGTTTGTCTGTGAAGGACTACCGGACCAAGGCCGAGATCGCTCGATTCAATAGCTCCGGTGATTTATATTCTCTCCATGGTGTTCCGGCCGCTGCTCCCCCAACATCTATGGTGGCCTCTGTTGATCAGTGGCACCAACGTCTCGGCCATCTCAATAAAAATGTGTTACCATACTTCTTAGTGAATTTTGAATACCTTGTAATAGAGACTCTCATAATTCTTCTATGTGTCAGTCATGTCAATTGGGCAAACATGTTCGCCTTCCTTTTAGTTCATCTCAATCCCCTAGTACTTTTCCTTTTGAATTACTTCATTCTGATCTCTGGACATCACCAATAGAAAGTGTATCTGATTTTAAGTATTATCTAGTGATTCTTGATGATTTTACTCATTATGTTTGGACTTTTCCTTTATGCAACAAATCCGACGTTCATAATATATTCCTTTACTTTCAGCGCTATGTCTCGGTCCCCTTTTTCCTCCCTATAAAATTCATACAATGTGATAATGATCGTGAATTTGACCACTTTAAAAATTAAAATTTCGTTCTACAATATGGAATTCTCTTGCGTTTCTCCTGTCCTGATACCTCCCCTCAAAACGGCAAAGCCGAGCGTTCTCTTTGTACTCTTAATGACATCATTCGCACTCTGCTTGTTCAATCTTCTATGCCTTCGATGTTCTGGGCAGAGGCACTCCACACAGCCACATATTTACTCAATATTCGTCCAGCTAAAGTTAACCACAAACTACTCCTTACTTCTCTTTATTTCTCTCTCATCTAAATTACTCCGACGTTCGCGTCCTCGTTTGTCTTTGTTTCCTAAACTCCTACCCCACTTCTCCTAACAAACTTTCCCCGCGCCCTATCCCGTGTGTCCATCTAGGTTTTTCCGACGAGCACAATGGTTATCGTTGTCTAGATCTTGTTAGTGATCGTGTTCATGTATCTCGTCATGTAACATTTGCTGAAAACATTTTCCCTTTTCCGGGCGTCAACAATTAGATCCCAACTCATCCACGCCGTCCACTAGTCCCTCTCGTCGCAATCATCTTCCTTTCTTTCACCCGCCGACCTATCTAGCGAAATAAGCCGCAGTAGCAGATCCTGCCGCCACTACTTCTGTCATCACATCTGTCCCGGTAGAGGAAAACACATTACACTCTAACGCGACAGACCTCCTGCCACCGCAGTCTTCACAGACATCTCCCGCGTCCGCTTCCTCCGCTGCGCCGGACGCATCCACCACATCTTCCCCCACCCCTCCTGCTCATGCTATTCCCGTTTCAGCTCCTACTAACGATCATACCATGCACATACGTGCCAAGTCTGGATTTCGTTTACCTGTAAAAGATCGTCTCAATCTTTATGCATCTTTATCTCCTTCCTCTCTACCCAAATCTTACAAATCCGCTCTCCTAGATCCTAATTGGGTCACAGATATGAAAGATGAATATGATGCCCTTCTGCAGAATAACACGTGGCAGTTAGTTCCTCGTCCTTCCAATACAAATATCGTTTCGGGAAAATGAGTTTTCGCCATAAATTTAATTATGATGGGAGTCTTGCATGTTATAAGGCCTGATGGGTATGCCGTGGTTACTCTCAGCAACACAGCATCGATTATGATGAGACTTTCTCTCCAGTTATCAAGCCCAGCACTATTCGCACTAGCATCGCCGTCTCTTCTTCTTGGCCAATTCATCAACTAGATGTCAAAAATGTTTTTCTTCAAGGCTCTCCTCAAGAAACAGTCTATTGTCAACAACCTCTTGTCTTCGAACATTCCTCCTGTCCTAATCATGTTCGTCTTCTTCAAAAATCTCTTTATGGTCTTAAACAAGCACCATGTGCCTGGTTCCAACGCTTTTGTACTTATGCCCAAACTATCGGTTTTACCCCTTCCCGTTCTGACACTTCTCTCTTTACCTTTCATCACAACGCACTGCTTACCTTCTTTTATATGTTGATGATATTATCCTCACAGCTTCCTCACATCAATTTTTAGATCATATTATCTCTCTTCTTCACCATGAATTTTCTATGACATATTTAGGTCTTCTTCAAAACTTCTTAGGTATTGCTGCTTTCCGTGACTCCTCTGGTCTCTTCTTGTCTCAACGGCAGTACACTCTAGATCTTCTTTCTCATGCTGGTATGCTTGATTGTCAAATTTCCCGTACCCCTGTTGATACAGGTTCCAAACTCTCTGCCGACGGTGATTCTTTCTCTGATCCTTCTCTTTATCGTAGTCTTACTGGTGTACTTCAGTATCTCACTCTCACTCGTCCTAAAATTTCTTTTGCTGTTCAACAAGCTTGTTTATACATGCATGATCCTCGTATTCCATACTACAATCATGTCAAACGTATTCTTCGATATATCAAAGGCACACTAGACTTAGGTCTTCATATCAACAAATCCTCTCCCACCTCCTTGACAACTTAATCTGATGCAGACTGGGCTGGTTGTCCAGATATTCGTATGTCCACATCCGGATTTTGTATTTTTCTTGGTAACAATTTGGTTTCTTGGTCTTCAAAAAGGCAGGTTATGGTCTCCCGCTCGTCTGCTGAAGCTGAGTATCGCGCTGTGGCTCATGTGGTTGCTGATACGGTTCGGTTGCACCAGTTGCTGTCGGAGCTGCACCGTCCTATTGAGCAAGCTACCATTATTTACTGTGATAATATTTCAGCCGTCTACATGTGAGGGAATCCGGTTCAACACCGTTGCACCAAGCATATTGAGATCGACATTCATTTTGTTGGAGAGAAGCTGGCTCTCGATCAAGTTCGTGTTCTCCACGTGCCTACTTCTGCTCAGTTCGTTGATATCTTTACTAAAGGCCTGGCGATTACTCTGTTTCAAGACATTCGTTTCAGTCTCAACGTCGTCAAGCTTACCATTGACACTGCGGGGGATGTTAGAATACAACTTACAATAGGATTAGGACTCCTACTCGGTTTGTAATAGGGCTAGGTCAGGTGCGGCTTGGCTCTTATATATACCTCTTGTACCGGCACAATATTGCATCAACAATTATACAATTCTACATTTGCCATAGCCGGAGATTTAAATCACTGTTGTTCAGCGAGCTGCGGATTAGCATAGTTGCCCCTTCATATCAGATTTAAATCTCCTGGTACCTGGGGCAAGATGGCTAAGAGGGAACGCGGTGGACGAACACCGCAGCCAGATACTATGTCATCTTCTTCTCCGCATTCGCCGACAGTATGATTTCTTCATGGTGGTCTTATTTTTGGTAAGCCTGGTCCACAGTAGCGTACTGCCCCTTCTGATCTAGTAGTATTCACTTATAAATGCTATATTAATATAAACCAGCAGTACAGTGCATACCCTGGGCATGAGTGAACTGGACCATTTCTTGTGAAATTTACCCTACAAGATCATAAAAAGTTCCGGTGTTCCAAATGAAGCAGCGGTGATGTCAGCAAAGTTGGCCCTTCTAATTTACTATTATAAGACGTTTCTAGAGAAAATAACAGTGTCGAATACGTCATATATTAAGTTACAAAGGGAGTACTAGCTAGGAGTATCCACTTAACTGTGGTTAAGTGAACCAAACTTTGCTCCTTGGTGTGTGGACGTCCTGAACCCATGGGCATATGAACCCGCTTTTTAAACATGCATCTTAAACGTGTTTTAAAATGTCAAAAAAATCAGAATAAAATTTCACGCATACATCTTCGCAACATGCGTGCTTGGCATAAAGTTTTGTGAAAATATCTCTTTTTTATTTTGCCTCCGTAAAAAAAACAAATTTTAGTGCTTCTAAATAGTGTTTCATGACACATTTTTTTGTCTTTTTCGCACATGCCAAACAAAAAAATTGTTTTTCCATGAAACTTTATGTGCGCACATAGAATGTGAACAAGTATCGGTGATTTCTTTTTCAAACTTTTTGGGCATTTAGAAATGAGTTTCCCAAAGCTCACATTACCGCATACCTATTATCTCCAGTCTAGAAAACTTGACGTTTTGGAAAGCATGATAGCACTAATTGCAGCACAGTTTGGCTATCCAGTAAACTTTTTTTTAGAGAAAAAGGGCCTAGCCCCGGCTCATTGCATTAACAATGAAACCCAGCAGCCAAATTGATACTCCCTCCGTTTTTATTTACTCTGCATATTAGAGTTGACTGAAGTTAAACTTTGTTAAGTTTGACCAAATATATAGAAAAGAATATAAATATTTACCATAAAAAAATCTATATCATGTGAAAGTACATTCAACAATGAATCCAATGGTATTGACTTGTTATTGTATATGTTAATATTTTAGTCTATAAACTTTGTCAAAGTTTGCAAAGCTTGACTTTGACCAAAGTTAATATGCGGAGTAAATAAAAACGGAGGGAGTACTTGCATGAAAATAAAATTGACTGGAGGTGGTGTTCCTATTATTAGTTTCTGTCCGCATTGGTACGGATCAGTGATAAGACATTGAGAAACCAAATTGATACTTGCATGAAAATAAAATTTTCTGCCGCTGCTGACTATTACTCGACTTGTGTGGATCGACTAGATAGATAGTTGTTGCACGTGGTAGGCCATGAGCATCTACAGGAACATACGGCTGGAGAGATCGATCGTCTCACACTTGTCGCCTGCAAACCCCATTATCAGCCCCCCCCCCCCCCCCCCCCCCCCCCCCCTTCAGGTTTATTATGCCCCAAGATCAGACACCACGACAAAACCAGTAGGTTTGTGGAGAAGAAATATTTACAGGATAAACCCGATGGAGAGGGTAAAAAAAAAGGTCAGCATCTCCACAGTTGGAACCACTCCATCACCGCGGTCTGCTGTGGATATTCCTTGTCAGAGAGGAGGATGGGCCACGTAGGCAGTGTGCATCGAACCTTCCTAAGAGGCGTCGGATATATCCCTTCCCCATCATCCCTCGCGTACCGGGGGAAACCCTAGAACTTGTTCGGGCAACAGCGGCGTCGTCGTCGCACTCCTTCTTGAAGGTGTTGCATGGTGCACGGCGTTTCGAGATGATGGGAGCGTGGTGGTACTTCGTCGGAGGGTGCATCTCGGTTGCTGCTCTTTCTTTCTTCGTTGATCTGTCGGTGTCGGCATTTATTTCTCTTTTGTTTTCTTGTATTTTCTTTTGGGTTTATTTGTGCTGCGGCCCCAGCGAGCTGGATGTATCGGAAGTTTGCTTTATAATATAAAGCGAGCGAACCCTTTATCGGACGTAGGCAGCATGCATCGCGTGCTCAGATCTGATAGTAGTAGGACTGGCCGTGTCAATTATTAAACCTACTGTGTCTCCAGTCAAGAAAACTTGACGTTCTGGACAGCATGGTAACACTAATTGCAGCACAATATAACTGGAGGTAGCAATACAATACGTGGTGTGGGCTTTTAGGACATGGGTCTAGTCGCACCCGAGTATGCAAAAAAGAAAAGTTAAAAGTAAATCAAGAAAATGTGGAACTTTTTTGCAACAAACACAGTCTAGCATAATACTCATGTTCAAGTCTTGGGATAAAATGTCGTATTGCGAGCGAAAAACAGATATGCAGCTAAAAAACCATAAATAGTAGTGTTTATATAGCAGTATATTGATTATGTTGCGTTTTCCTCGGAATACGGTGTAAATCATTTTGTCCTGAAACTCTTAACGTGAGTATTGCTATACCATATATGTTGTTAAAAAGTTCCAATTTTTTGACTATTTTTATTTTTTTCCTTTCAATTCGGGTGCGCCTAGCTAGACCGAGGTTCCGCGAGCATTTTCGTAGATTATGCTCCTGTTATTGGTTTCTGTCTGCCTTGGTACGTGCTGATTAGTGATACATTGAGAAGTCAAACTGATACTTGCGTAAAAATAAATTTTGCTGCTGCTGACTATTACACGTGTGTGGATCGACTAGATTAATAGTTCTCCATGTGGTAGCCCATGAACTACGGCTAGAGAGATCGTGGCGCACTTGAGCCAAGGCCTCCCTCAAGCTGGCACGACTATATATTTCCGGCTGGAGCAGCATCTACACTCACTCCTACACTTGCCTTGTATTGTTAATGCGTGTGGTTGCAGCAAGCGTAGAATAATTGAGATCATCGATGCCTTCCACCGAATCGGCCGCCGGCGAGGCATGGGACCGCCGGCGTGAGCTGCAGGCCTTCGACGACACCAAGGCGGGCGTCAAGGGCCTCGTTGACGCCAGGGTCACGGTCCTCCCACCCATCTTCCGCCACTCGCCGGAGTCCCTCGAGGGCATCACGTCCTCAAACCATGACGCCGCGGCCATCCCGACCGTCGACCTATCGGCCGCACCGCGCGAGCACACGGTCGCCCTGGTGCGGCGCGCGGCCGGGACGGTGGGCTTCTTCCAGGTGGTGAACCACGGCGTGCCGGCCGAGCTCATGGCCGGCATGCTGGAGGGGGTGCGCCGGTTCAACGAGGGACCCACCGAGGCGAAGCAGGCCATCTACAGCAGGGACCAAGCTCGCAAGGTGCGTTTCGCCTCCAACTTCGACCTCTTCTCGTCCGCGGCGGCCAACTGGCGCGACACCCTCTTCTTCCACCTCGCTCCGGACCCGGCACCTTCCCAAGACCTGCCCGAGGCTGTCAGGTACGTAGTACTCCATACATGAACACGTATACATATACACATACTAGACTTCAGCATACATATATGATCCATAATGGATTTCTAGTTCATAATATAATCGATTTTTTGAAACAAAAAATAGGGACGTGGTAACGGAGTACGGCAAGGCGGTGACCAAGGTGGCGCTGTTCGTGCTGGAGCTGCTGTCGGAGTCCCTGGGCCTGAGCAGCGACCACCTGCGCGACATGGGCTGCGCGGAGAACCTCAACGCGGTGTGCCAATACTATCCGCCGTGCCCGGAGCCGCACCTCACCTGGGGCACCAAGAGGCACACCGACCCGGGGTTCCTCACCGTCCTCCTGCAGGACGGCATGGGCGGTCTCCAGGTGCTCGTCGATCGCAAGACCTGGATGGACGTCCCTCCCGTGCCCGGCGCTTTCATCATCAACATCGGCGACCTTCTCCAGGCATGCATATAATCCACCCTCCGTCTCCATCCATTTCGCTCGCTCGCTGGCCCGCCCGCTCTACGTTATACTAATATATAAATGTAACTCTGATGATGCGCAGCTTGTCAGCAATGACCAGTTCAGGAGCGTGGAGCACCGGGTCCTGGCCAACAAGAGCAAAGACACCGCGAGGGTCTCCGTGGCGTCCTTCTTCAACACCGACATGGAGAGATCCACGAGGCTGTATGGCCCCATCACCGATGGGCACAACCCGCCGATCTACAGGAGCGTCACGGCTCGGGACTTCATTGCGACGTTTAACCGCGTCGGCCTCGATGGTCGCTCGCTCGACCACTACCGGTTGGAACAGGATACTCCCACGCCTGCTGTGGAGGCGTGTGAATGAAGCGGGCATTTCTGTTTCTTTAAAATTTATTTGCAAGTTTAAATTTAAGCATTTTCAAATAAGAGAACGTAGTCTTTTTCTCAACTAAAGTGTTAGAATGGTGGACAAAAGTCTCTTGCTTCAACCTGAAGCATGAGCAGCACAAGAAAAGTGAGAGACTATTGGAAATATGCCCTGAAGGCAATAATAAAGTTGTTAAATATTATTCTATTCTCAACATTCATGATTAAGTTTGTATTTCATACTATATATGTGCATAAGTTCTTGAATATGTGATTCCAGAGGAAAACCTCTATGCATGTATGAAATGGTAAACACCATAAGGATCCTTAGTCAGGCCTCTAGACTAGCTCATGTTTGTTGATGATCAAGTTTTCCAAATCATTGACACCAGAATATGGAAGAATTTTTTTGGTCACCAAACGTTATACACTAACTGGGTAATCATAAGTGACACATGGAGAGAGGGGCAACAATGTTCAGCAAATGCCCAGAAAACGGTCAAAACCCTTTGATTGGACGGAAACGGCACGGAAGGGCATTTCTATAAGGTCACTTAATAGCAGAGGGGCAAATTTGAGCATGCTTCGAAATTAGTGGTAAATCTGAGTAGGTGGTTCGGGTTAGGGACAGAAATGCAAATGGCCCTTGTGTTTTATCCTGTTGGCTGGGCTATCCAACACTAATTTGTGTGCTCATGCGTGTCCTTGGGGAGAAAATGGCGCAACAAAGCATTCCCTACTCCCACGATAACTAGATTTCTCCATCCTCCCTTACCTAGTAGAGTCGTATAGGTACTGTCAAATCCGAGTGGTATGGAATTAGGGATGAGCTTTTCCTCTCCGTCAAATGCATAATAATTGTTGGTACCAAAATGATAAACGCCAAGAGATAGAGATTATCAGACCTCAAACACAAGGACTGTGTACTCATATTCTCCATGCGGTCGATCCGCTCTAACGGTATTGGGAATTGCACGACCATGTATACAAAGCAGTATCTAGAAGGCTGACCGAGCCTTGTTATCTTGCTCCCCAAGAACCGGGTTCCAATTAGCTATATAATATATGGCAATCTTATTGACCCATTCGTCCAACCAATCGATTATGGCATCATTGTTCTGGTTTTCGAGGTTGAACTCTTCACAATAGCCTGGGACGGACCAATGTTGTTTGTAGAGGGAAATAATTTAGCAAGCAAATTGGATAGCTGACTGAATAATAAGTCAATGTTTAGTGGATACCCATCAGAAGAGGGGTTCATCGGAAACAGTAGTACAACAGCAATATATTGAAGGCCATGCCAAACTGCAATTTAGAGAAATCATCATCTTTTTTGTTTTTCTCCAAACTCTCACAGCCACTAAATCAAAGTTAAGGTGAAGCATATCATACTGGACCTATCAAGATGATGGTACCCTGAAGCTAGGTAGATATATAGACTTGCAGGTTGCCAGATTGCATTTTCCCTACATTTCATCACACGTTTCTCCAAGACGGTACTGTGTTGACATGAAAAGCATGTGATAGATCATGCATTGCTAGCATGGGTGAGTTGCCATCTGATGTGGTTTCATGCTGCAGCTTACATGTACTTATGGCCTTTGAAAACTTGTTCTAGGGGAACCATACCAACTTGTAGCCATTACATGCAGTACAAGAATCTAGTGAAGTGTCAATATTCACACCTTATTTACTAAAATGCAGCAACTGGTTTTTGCACGCCAGTTACATATGGATGGGTGCAAGTCATGCAAACTGAATTGCTAACAGCCACAGCTTACTCATGGTAAACAACACCGCCATGCATGAAACATTACATGATAGTTCTCATATCAATCTTTTTGTATCTATCCTACGATAGAAAAGAGATAATGATATATCATACTTCAACAGCTCACCATGTGCAAATTTTCTTGGCAGAATACGTGCTACACACTAAGCATTATTTGAAATACAATAACTGGAGTAGGAATGTTATACAAATGCATAAACGGTTGGACAAAAACCACTGAGCAAGCCATTAAAAATGTAAACAGTTTCCGCTTTCATCTTACCCGCACCTTTCAGAAGAAACTATGCTCGATAAATTGCTACAGTAACTGCGAGTGACATGAGTGATTTCTTCACTTCTACCATAAACTACTTTTTGATTTATTTCCGTGCCAGAATCTCTAACAAACAAGCATGGTCTAGCATTAACAAACAGGAACGAGAACGGAACATATGTTGGTTTTTGATCCCTAGATCAAATCACCCTAGGCGTATGTGCAAGCTAGCCTCAACCAAGCAACCAAGCAGGCAGCTGGATTGATGAACAGTAGCCACACACACGTACAAGTTTACGGCGAACGGAAAAACTGATCGATGGATTTTGTTGATAGCCACAGGGGCGTGTCGCTCCTGGCTTTCTCTTTTAGCTTTTCGTTGTCTTGGTGATTTACAGCGTGGGTTACATAGGTATGTAAAGAAGCTAACCTGCCCCTATACAAAACCTATTCGTTGAATACTTGGAGTACTACTCAGACCGGTACATGGACATGTACTCGGACGTCGTGTTTATTCCTACATTCACCCCTCTAAACATGACGTCCTCGGCGACGACTACTACTCATAGGCTTCATCGTTGGCATTGCCTTTGTCATTCCTTGCAGCTTTTCAGGGACCGCCCTTAATGTCATCAACTCGTCCATAGCTTGACGCCAACGCTCCTTTTTGGTCGCGTCTTCAACTTTCACCTGTTCTCCGGTACTTGATAGACTCTCTTGTAGATGCGTGAGGGGATATCTGTGAGGGGATAGATTGTTGGCTTTTACAGGGCTAGCTAGTATTCAGCAGGACGTACTTGATGTACGCTTGTGAATTGATCTCGGCGGAACTCACATACTTGGCGATAGAAAAAAAACTGGAACGAAACTGATTTTGGTGGTGCGTAAGACTTGCACCTTTTCGTTATGTTTCTCTAGTATATAAAAGATACATGACCGACTTGTCACGTCCAATTTGTAGCCTAGACTGGCTACCAACACGACGCGACCCGGATTCGTACAAGCACGTCCGGTTTACCTTACGTAAGATCTTTCCTAAACATAATCTATCTAGGACACTTGACCTATTACGACTACAACTAGATTAATGACTACATTCACCTCCTTAATCTGGTTGCCTTATCTCCATTGCTTGCACTCCGACTTTCTTCCTCATCTCGATGAACTTCTGTCGACCGAGGGACTTCGTGAGAATGTCGGCAAGCTGGTCCTTCGTGTTCACGTGCTGAACTTCGATCATCCCTTCCTCAATGCACTCCCAGATATGGTGGAACCAGGTATCTATGTGCTTGCTCCTCTCGTGATGAACCGGATTCTTGCACAATGAGATTGCAGCTTGGTTGTCAATCTTCAATGACACCTTCTGCACCTCCCGCTTTGCAAGATCAGCTAGGAGTCTTCTCAGCCACATTGCTTGACAAGCCGCCGTGCTTGCTGCTATGTATTCTGTCTCGCATAAAGACAGCGCAACCACCCGTTGCTTCCGAGAATTCCAGCTGATAGGACTTGGGCCAAGGTAGAATATCATACCCGTTGTGCTTTTCCGGTCATCCACATCACTTGCCATGTCGCTATCTGAGTATCCACGAAGGATCAAACCTTCATTTCCCTTTATGTACGTGCAGCCAAGATTAATAGTGCTTTTCAGATAGCGCAAGATTTGCTTGACCGCGCTCATGTGTTCGGTTGTCGGATTCTCCATGAAACGAGTAACGATCCCGACTAAATAAGCCAAGTCAGGTCGGGTATGCACCAAATATCTTAGGCTGCCCACAACGCTTCGATACATTATGGTGTCCACCGGCGGATTTGAGCTACGCTTGCTCAACTTGTGGCGTTGGTCCATTGGAGCTTGTGTCTTATAGCAATCTGTCATGCCACACTTGTCCAATAACTTGACCGCATAAGCCGATTGACATAGGGAAATCTCCCCGGAGCTTTGCTTCACTTCGATGCCCAAGTAATAGCTGAGTAATCCCAGATCGCTCATGCTAAACTTCTTCTTCATCTGCGCCTTGAAACGTTAAATTTCTTGCGCCTATCTCCGCTGATAATTAGATCGTCGACATAAACTCCAACTAGCAGGTTTGATCCTTTGGAGTTCTTTGTATAGACCGCGTGCTCGAGGGGGCATCTCTTGAACCCGAGCGAGACCAAGCTTTGGTCTAACTTTGTGTTCCAAGCTCTTGGCACTTGCTTCAGCCCGTAAAGTGCCTTCTTGAGCTTGTAAACTTTCCCTTCTTCGCCTTTCTTCTCGTAGTCGGGGGTTGTTCGACGTACACTTCTTCTTTGAGGTCGCCATTGAGGAAAGCGGATTTCACATCCGTATGATGAACCTTCCAATCCTCTTATGCTGCCAAAGCTAGGAGCACTCTCACCATCTCGATTCGAGCAACCGGTGCAAACACCTCCTCATAGTCAACTCCTTGACGTTGCACGTAGCCATTTGCAACGAGTCTTGCCTTGTACTTCACAATGGCACCATTCGTGTCCTTTTTTCAACTTGTAAACCCACTTCAAACCTATGGCCTTTTGGTTAGGAGGTCGGGTTACCAAAGTCCACGTGCCATTGCTCTTGATCGCCTTCATCTCCTCATCCATGGCGTGCATCCAACTTAAACTTTTGCTCGCCTCTACGAAGTTCACCGGCTCCTCAACTCCGAGTAGACACAAATCGGAGTACTCGAGTGTAACTGGCTTTGCGTACTTGTAGACTTTCTTGAGCGTCTTGTAACGACGAGGCCCGGAAGAATCCATTGTGGCTTGCGAAGGAGGCCACACAAATTGTGTCAGCGTCGATGCACTTGAGGAAGACCGTTGAGTATTGGGCATGGTAGATTCCAGATCGTTGGCATCCTCGTCGTCGACGTAGTCGTCGTGACCGTGACCATCATCTTGATTGTCATCGTCACTATGCGCCTCGTTGTCGAGATCTCAACCCGTGCCGTGCGCGTCGTTGTCGCTATCACCTTGCGACCCATGCGCGTCGTTGTCAGTGTTGGGACCATGGTAATCACTGCCATTGTGGTCACCTTGGTTGGGTGTCTTTCCAACCACCTGGACGTCTTCCCTTGCATCATTATCAGCTGGAAATTCAACTGTGAATATGTTACCATTTGGAGCATCATCGGCTGTTGCGCTCCAATTCCACGCTTGGTTTTCTTCAAACACAACGTCGCGTGAAATTCGTAGACGCTTGGTTCATGGATCGTAGAAGCGGTATGTCTTGGTGCCGGAACTCCTCTCGTATCCGATGAACACCATCTTGGTGCTACGATCGGCAAGCTTCGAGAGATGCGGCTCCGCTGTCTTCACATGGGCGACGCACCCGAATGTCCGTAGATGAGACACATTCGGCTTCCGTACGTAAATTGATTCATACGGAGTTTTGTCGATCACTGCCTTCGTTGGAGCCCGGTTGAGAAGATAGACAGCGGTCGAGACAGCTTCTCCCCAAAAGGTCCCTGGCAAGTTCTTGCTCTTGAGTAAACTTCTCGCCATGTCAACGACGGTTCGATTGCGCCTTTCAACAACCCCGTTCTGCTGTGGTGTATAAGGTGCCGTGAGGAACCTCTTTATGCCAATCTTCTCGCAGTAGTCGTTGAACTCGTTCGACGTAAACTCTCCGCCGCGATCTGTCCATAGAGCGCGAACCTTCAGCTTGTGTTCCATCTCCGTTGCAGCCTTCAGCTTCTTAAACGCTTCAAACGCCTCATCTTTAGATCGTAGGAGAACGACCCACATATATCTCGAGTAGTCATCTACCACTAGGAAGAAATACTTCTTTCCTCCGTGAGTTGCTGGGGTGATAGGGCCACATAGATCACCATGGAGCAGGTTGAGTGCATCACTTGCACGACAGGTAGACTGAGCAGGGAACGGCCTGCGGTGCTGTTTTCAAACCAAGCACCCATCACATGCTTGATCAACATGGTCGATAAATGGCATCCCAGATACCATCTCCATCTTCGACATCTTCTTCAAGGCGTAGAAGTTAACGTGTCCAAATCTAGCATGCCATAACCACGAATCATCATCACTCTTGGCGATCCAACACTCCGGTTGAGATTGATCAAGGTTGAGAATATAGAGCCTGTTCCGTGTGCGATTAACATGGGCTATCACGTTCTAGAGGTTGTCGAAGATCGTCATCACTCCGTTCTCAGTATCCACCTTGCATCCATTCTCGTCAAGAGATGATGTTGTTACGAAGCCTTGGGATGTAGTATACTCCGGTGAGTATGCGATGTTCTCTTGTGAGACCCTCGAAGAGGATAGAACCTTGTCCGCAAATGTCCACATTTGAACCATCACCGAACTTGGCCGAGCCTTGAACATCATATTCCAGCTCGAGGAACTTCTCCTTGCACCCCGTCATGTGGTTACTGGCACCCGTGTCTAGATACCATGACACGTTCTGGTTCCCGGATAACTTCGGTGTTACCTTTTTCTCATTAGGTAGCACCTTCCGATTTGGTTTCACAACCACTATTTGGACGAGATCACAAACTTCGGCTATCAGAAGACCTGGACGTTCGTCTTCCTACTTCGACAAATTTGCCTTGATCTCCCGCTTGTTAGGCTCCGGACAATCCTTTGCAAAGTGACCCATCTCGTTGCAGTTATAGCACTTGACCTCGGACATATGCAAGTTTCGTGGCTTGCGCTCTTTAGATCGGTCCGCCTTACCACGACTTTGTGGCTTGCCTTTTCCTTTGCCTTTCCAGTTTGTCCGCCGCACTTCGCGTTGCTTGAGCCTTCACCACTGTCATGCCTTCCTTTGCCACTTGGGGCCTCCCAATCTGCGCGCGAGTACATGAGTTGGTCCTCACCTCCTCCTTTGCCTTTTCGACAGCCACGGGCATTCTCTTCCCATGTCCGCAAGCGTCCGATCGCCTCCGTTATGGTCATGTCATCCATGTCGTAAAGCTGTTCGAGCGTGCCGATGATGTGTCTGAGAACAAAGTGTGGACTTTGGTGGACTTGCCCGATGATCAGCAAGCCATTGAGAATAAATGGATCTTCAATAGGAAGACGGATGCTGATGGTAGTGTTACTATCTACAAAGCTCGACTTGCCGCAAAAGGTTTTCGACAAGTTCAAGGAGTTGACTACGATGAGACTTTCTCACCCGTAGCGATGCTTGAGTCTGTCCGAATCATGATAGCAATTGTCGCATTTTATGAAATCTGGCAAATGGATGTTAAAACTACATTCCTTAATGGATTTCTGAAAGATAGTAGTATATGATGCAACCAGAAGGTTTTGTCGATCCTAAAGGTGCTAACAAAGTGTGCAAGCTCCAGCGATCCATGTATGGACTGGTGCAAGCATCTCGGAGTTGGAATATATGCTTTGATAAGGTGATCAAAGCATATGGTTTTATACAGACTTAGGGTGAAGCCTGTATTTATAAGAAAGTGAGTGGGAGCACTACAACATTTCTTATAAGTATATGTGAATGACATGTTGTTGATCGGAAAAGATGTAGAATTTTTCTGGAGAGCATATAGGATTGTTTAAAAGGAGTTTTTGAATAAAAGACCTCGGTGAAGCTGCTTACATATTGGGCATCAAGATTTATAGAGATAGCTCAAAACACTTGATAAGACTTTCGATTAGTACATACCTTGATAAGATTTTGAAGTAGTTCAAAATGGATCAGTCAAAGAAGGAGTTCCTTCCTGATTTGTAAGGTGTGAGGTTGAGTAAGACTCAAAACCCGACAACGGCAGAATATATAGAGAGAATGAAAGTCATTCCCTATGCCTCAGTCATAGGTTCTATAAAGTATGCCATGTTGTGTACCATACCTGTTGTGTGCCTTGCCATGAGTTTTGCAAGGGGCTACATTAGTGATCCAGGAGTAGATCACTGGACAACGGTCAAAATTATCCTTAGATACCTAAAGAGGACTAAGGAAATGTTTCTCGATTATGGAGTGATATAAAGAATTACGTTGATACAAGCTTTGACACCAATCCGGATAACTCTTAGTCTCAATCTGGATACATATTGAAAGTATGAGCAATTAGCTAGAGGAGCTCCATGCAGAGCATTGTAGACATAGAAATTTGCAAAATACATACGGATCTGAATGTGGCAGACCCGTTGACTAAACTTCTCTCACAAGCAAAACATGATCACACCTTAGTACTCTTTGGGTGTTAATCACATAGAGATGTGAACTGGATTATTGACTCTAATAAACCATTTGGGTGTTGGTCACATGGCGATGTGAACTATGGGTGTTAATCACATAAAAATGTGAACTATTGGTGTTAAATAACATGGCGATGTGAACTAGATTATTGACTCTAGTGCAAGTGGGAGACTGAAGGAAATATGTCCTAGAGGCAATAATAAAGTTGTTATTTTATATTTCCTTATATCATGATTAATGTTTATTATTCATGCTAGAATTGTATTAATCGAAAACTTGATACATGTGTGGATACATAGACAAAACACCGTGTCCCTAGTAAGCCTCTACTAGACTAGCTCGTTAATCAAAGATGGTTAAGTTTCCTAACCATAGACATGTGTTGTCATTTGATGAACGGGGTCAGATCATTAGGAGAATGATTTGATCGACAAGACCCATCAATTAGCTTAGCATATTGATTGTTCAGTTTTATTGCTATTTCTTTCTTCATGTCTAATACATATTCCTCCGACTATGAGATTATGCAACTCCCGGATACCGGAGGAATGCCTTGTGTGCTATCAAACATCACAACATAACTGGGTGATTATAAAGATGCTCTACAGGTATATCCGGAGGTGTTTGTTGGGTTGGCATAGATCAAGATTAGGATTTGTCACTCCAAGTATCGGAGAGGTATCTCTGGGCCCTCTCGGTAATGCACATCATAAGAAGCCTTGCAAGCAATGTGACTAATGAGTTAGTTGCGGGATGATGCTTTACGGAATGAGTAAAGAGACTTGCCAGTAACGAGATTGAACTAGGTATGAAGATACCGACGATCGAATCTCGGGAAAGTAACATACCGATGACAAAGGGAATAACATATATTGTCATTACAGTACGACCGATAAAGATCTTCATAGAATATGTAGGAAGCAATATGAGCATCCAAGTTCCGCTGTTGGTTATTGACCGGAGAGGTGTCTCGTTCATGTCTACATAGTTCTCGAACCCGTAGGGTCCGCACGCTTAACGTTTGATGATGATATTATATTATATGAGTTATGTGATTTGGTGAACGAATGTTGTTCGGAGTCCCGGATGAGATCACAGACATGACGAGGAGCTTCGAAATGGTTGAGTGGTAAATATTGATATATAGGACGATAGTATTCGGACACTGGAAGTGTTCCGGAGGGTACTAGGTACGTATCGGGTCCCCAGAAGGGGTTCCGGGCATCCCCGACAAAAGATATGGGCCTTATGGGCCAAGAGGGGAAACGCACCAGCCACAAAGGGGCTGGTGCGCCCCCCCACCATATGGGCTGGCCAACTTGGAGAAGGAAAGGGTAAGGAGGAAAGGAAAAAGGGAATAGGATCCCCCCTTCCCTCTCTTCCCTACCTACTCCGAATAGGAAAAGGAAAGGGGGGAGGCCGAATTGGGAGGACCCAAGTAGGATTCCTCCTACTTGGGGCGCCCCATTGGCTGTCGTCTGTCTATGTGTGTGTGTGGGGGGGGGGCACCGCTAGAACAGACACCAACAATTGTTAGCGATGTGCGGCGCCCCCCTCCACAGTTTATGCCTCCGGTCATATCTTCGCAGTGCTTAGGCGAAGCGCTGCGCGGATCACTTCACCATCACTATCACCATGCCGCCGTGCTGACGGAACTTATCTACTCCCTCGAAACTTTGCTCGATCAAGAGTTCGAGGGACGTCATCGAGCTGAACGTGTGCAGAACTCGGAGGTGTCGTACATTCGGTGCTTGATCGGTCGGAACGAGAAGAAGTTCGACTACATTAACCGCATTGTCAAACGCTTCCACTTTCGGTCTACGAGGGTATGTGGACACACTCTCCCCCTCTCCTTGCTATGCATCTCCTAGATAGATCTTGCGTGAGCGTAGGAAATTTTTGAATTGCATGCTACGTTCCCCAACAGTCCCCTGTCCCGTCTAACCCTGTAACAGTTGACCGTCGGATCTAGGCCTTTCACTTTAACCGGACAGGGTTTTACCGATGGACCATTTCACCTGGTTGTGATAGACCAGCCCATTGGTACACCCTCGAACACGGTCCGCGCCCAACCCAACACAAGTTCCCTCCGTGTCTACCCGACATGGCCGTTTCCCCACTCCGTGTGATGGCGGCAGCGACGTCCGGGGGGTCACACTACGGAGCTACGTGTCGGGTGCTTGCACCTGCAACCAAATTTCTAGACGTGTAAGAGTGCCCAGTGCAAGACCTGGAGGCATAGCTACCACCCCAAGTCCCCCGTCCCGCCTAACCCTGGCACAGTTGACCGGTGCATCTAAGCATTTGACTTTCACCGGACGGGGTTTGACCGATGTTCCTTTTCACCTGGTTGTGATAGGCCAGCCCATAGGTACACCCCCAACACGGTCCGGGCCCCACACACTGCAAGATTCCCTCTGTGTCTACCCGACTTGGCCGTTTCCCCACTCCGTGAGACTGCGGCAGCAACGTCCGTGAGGGGGGTTACACACCGGAGCCACGTGACGGGTGCTTGCACCTGCCACCATACTTTCAGGCGTGTAAGAGGACCCAGCACAAGACCTGGCGACATAGCTACCCCCAAGTCCCCCGCCCCGTCTAACCCTGGCACAGTTGACCAACGGATCTAGGCCTTTGACTTTCGCTGGACAGGGTTTGACCAATTGACCTTTTCACCTGGTTGTGATAGGCCAGCCCATAGGTACACCACCGAACACGGTCCGGGCCCAACCCGCCACAAGATTCCCTCCTTGTCAGCCCGACGTGGCCATTTCCCCCCTCCGTGCGACGGCGGCAACGACGTCCGTGAGGGGGGTCGCACTATAAAACTTTGTCAAAATAGATGTAATTATCAATTGTTTGTGATTTTAATAAAGTATAGGGACCTATATGCAAAAGAACATGAGGTCACATTACAAACATACTAGAAAACAAATACAAACTACATATTCATAATCTACAAACAATTCTACACCATATCGATATATAATTTATGTACGTTTTTGTTTAGATAAGGCACATTTAAGTTAATCAAATTTTAATTTAGAAAAAAGTTAAAAATACAATTTTTATTACAAAAAACAGATAATACAAAGCTGTGCCGACGGCCTGCTATGCCCCCGCATCGATGAGGTGTGCCAACCGACATGGCTCGGTTCGATGACGCGGCACGTGCCGTGGATCGATGACATAGGTCAAGCGTATGCCGACGGCCTCCTTTAGGGCATTATGTCCATTCCCTACAACCGCACTATGGTGCAGCATCCGTCGCGGCGCATCAGGCTCGCCGCGCTGCAGCAGGCCCATGGAGAAGGCCACCGACTGCGGGCAACACCATTCCTGTGCCTCCAGGCCACCTCCTGCTGCTGTCGCAGCGCTTGTTTTCTCTCTGCAAGCTCCTTGGGGAGAGGACAGTTATGTAGGAGAAAGTCACGGGGGCTGTTGCAATGGTGTAGAATGCTCGCAGGTTATAGGCGGAGGAGGCATGGGGCGGCACAACCCTAGAGGAGAGAGGACAGATATAGATAGGACTTGGTGGAGCGATTTGTTTTTTTAGAGAAGGAGGCTAAACCCCCGGCCTCTGCATCAATAGATGCATGCATCCATCTTTATTAATTATTCCACAAAGTCTTACAAAAACATACATCAATCCACCCGAAGCCACGACTCACACCTACAAACTCAATAATGTGGAGTGCTCTCACTCCCCATATCTAAAACCGGTGTCGTCGTCGATCCATCCAAATGTATCGGGACCAACAGCTGGTGCAGCCTACCTAAAGCGCACACCGCATGCATACATTCTAGACGCCGCTGTCTTCATCGTACCACTGACCCATCTCCAGGAGAGAGACCCACATCATCCTTGCCAGATCAGACATCGTCGACGCCACCACGGCACCGAACAGCACCACCGCCCTGCACTCGTCTGTCTAGACGGAAAGACTTTGGAAGATCCGTCGTGCGTAGCACCTACCAACCAGGCATGACTCAGAGTAGCACCTGTCAGCCAAGCATGACTTGACAGCTCCACCGAAGCTCCGTCCAAGACGAAGCCGCTCCACCTCCTGCCTCTATGCTCCAGCGTTTCTCCACAAAAGATGCTCCCAAGAGAGAAACGACACCGTAGTACCGCCATTGTCCGATCTGAAAGACCAAATCCTAGGTTTCTCCCAAAGCAGCATGAGTGGGTCGACAAGAGTTACACAACGATGTCTTCATCAAGGTAACGGCGCAAAAAGCCACCATCGTCCGCTAACGGCTCGGTTTTCACCGTCAACCATGTCTTCCCGACTTGCAGCCGGAGCTAGATGACGGATCTTGAGATCTGACCATCCAGCGTCAGGCTGACCACCTCCAACAGAGGAGATGGCCACCACCGCCGGCTGCACCGGCCAGATCATATCTGACCCAAGGCGCCGCCGACAAGACCACCATGGCCTCCACGCCTTTGCCGCCGATCCGACGCCCGATGGCGCGCCGACCGCAGCCGCCGCCCTTCCCGGTACAGGCCCGCGCCGCGCCTGCATCTGCCGCTGCCCGAGGCAGGGCCGACCACCGCGCCGCCGCAGCCAACGCCGCTGCAGCGCAAAGTGGACTGGCGGCCGAGCTCGCAAATGGAGAACAAGAGTTAGGTTTTTTTTAGAATAAAAATTGTTGAGGGGGGACGTTAGGGCATTTGATCGATGGGGGAACGAGGTAACCAAACGAAACAAAACGACCTACGTACTCCACTTTAATAGTAGAAAAACAATTGTATATTACTCCCTCCGTCGCATAGTGTCAAAAACACTTTTATATTATGAGATCGAGGGAGTAGAGCACGAACAACACTTCACGGCCTCCGGTAACACGCGTGTTGGGCTTCCAGAGTCGTTGGGACGACTGGGTCGGACTTGGGCTTTGCAGTGTCCTTGGGTGACGCCGGCTGGGTCGGTGTTGGTCCGTGACAGTTTTGCGCTCAGGGTTGTCCTTATTTGTTTTGCGTACGACTGTACCACGACGGTTACGTGGGAGAGGAGCTAGCTCCTAGCTGCGTGATCCTTTTTCCTTCGTCTGGAAAAAGGACGCGGGAGAGGAAGAAATTGACACGGCCGGCCGTTGGAAGGGAGCACGGCCGGAGAAGGAGTTGGATGAGGACTGCACTCAAATCAAACCGTTTAACCTACCCTTAACCATATCCACATCGGATATAACTTGGGGAAGGCGACGGGGAACCCCCTACTATATAAGCTCGGCCACCCACGCCCCAAACAAATCACGACCAACCTTCCTCAAGTCGTTTGCTCCCCCGACCAATCGAGTTGTGTTTCCGGCGAGCGATTGATCTAGCTGAGCATCATGGTTTCCGCCGAAGTGGCCCGCAACATTGTCGGCATCATAGGCAATGTCATCTCCTTCGGCCTCTTCCTCTCCCCTGTGTAAGCCCACTCCTCCTCCTCTCGTCTAGTCTGTATGTATACATATATGAAAGGTGGTTGCTAGGGCATGAGTCTGAGGCTCGTTTTCTACTTGTACGTACGTATGCAGGCCGACGTTCTGGCGGATCTACAAGGCCAAGGACGTGGAGGAGTTCAAACCGGACCCCTACTTGGCGACGCTCATGAACTGCCTGCTCTGGTTCTTTTACGGGCTCCCCATCGTCCACCCCAACAGCACCCTCGTCCTCACCATCAACGGCATCGGCCTCGTCATTGAGGGCGCCTACATCATCATCTTCATCATCTACGCAGCCAAGAACACAAGGGTACGTACGTGCAACCCTCCTAATGCCTCCTCATCCGTCCCACTGTCTCTTTTCGGCTTTAGTTTCTGTACAGAAGATCCTCCAGCCCCTAACCCAAGGCATGTGCATGTGCTCTGCTGTGTGTGCAGTGGAAGATGCTCGGCGTGCTCGCCCTCGAGGCGGCGTTCATGGCTGTCGTGGTGGCCGGCGTGCTCCTCGGTGCCCACACCCATGAGAAGCGCTCCATGATCGTAGGCATCCTCTGCGTCATCTTCGGCTCCATCATGTACGCCTCCCCGCTCACCATCATGGTACGTACACCACCCCAACTTAAAGGTCGTCGACCCGTGATCTTTGATAACCGCTTTAACTTGTTAGTTCTGGTGGCTAATTAATTAATCTGCGTTGTGCACGTGTGGTGTGGTAATTATGCGCTTTCAAGAAAAAAATACCTGCCTATAATTATTTTTAAAGTTCTAGTAGATGCTTTTGACAGACCTTAATTTGTTAAGTAGTACACCTTGTTTGTTGTTGATTCTGCTTGAAAATCTATGTCCATCTAAAAGGTGCACCCACCTTTCACTTTTTAACTTTCGTGCCAAAACCCTGTTATAAAAAGTCCGAATTGAGTTGTTCACCTCTCACGCACCCAAGTTCTTCCACAATATGCTACATCATATTTTTTAATCAAAATTTCCTACGGTTTATTTCTACCTCAAAGGTAAACTTCCTTTACAGGTGAATTACTAGCTCAGGCTAATTGTTAATTACGGATGCTTCTGCCAACTTATGAGTGTACTAATACAAATATAACTCAAAAATTTAAGATGAAAGTAGTAATATTGTACTGCCTATTTGCAGGGTAAAGTGATCAGGACCAAGAGTGTGGAGTACATGCCATTCTTCCTGTCGCTGGTGAACTTCCTCAATGGCTGCTGCTGGATGGGCTATGCGCTCATCAAGTTTGACATCTACATCACGGTATGTACATACACATACACATTGGAAATAAGAAGTCGCAAACCCAGCCAGACATACAATCAAGAACTCCTCAGCGCGGATTGATCTAACTGTTATGTCCTCTTTAAATTCCGTGCAGATCCCCAATGCCCTCGGTACAATCTTCGGCCTCATCCAGCTGATCCTGTACTTTTACTACTACAGATTGAGCCCCAAGAAAGGCAAAAACGTGGAACTGCCCACTGTCCTCACCAAAAACGCCGTTACCAGCGGCAACGTCTCCGTCACCATCGAAAAATAAACTTGGCTTCGTTTTTTAGCCCTAGTGATGTTGAGTAGTTAATACCGGATGATACTACAACAAGTTGATGTTAATTAGTACTACTTTTTGTTAGCTAGTAGAGTCTGAGATCGCCTCTAGTTTCGTGAACCATTGTCGTCTGTCCGAGACTATAGTGTTATTTCAAGTGTATATAAATACCAATCCAGCTGAGTTATCCCAGATGTATTATGACACCATGTATGCTTTCCTGTTTTCAATCTGCTCTTACGTGATGATACGATTGATTTTTTAATTACAGCGTGTGATGGCTATGTTAAATTAAATTATTCAATATCCATGATGTGTTTGTATTATGTTTCGGGCAAGGCTCTTTCGTTTTCTGTACAAAACCACCCAAAGGGCATCTTATTGGTGATGCAACTTGAACACGGTGTAGGAGAAAAGGAGTCAGACTTAACCTAATTACCGGTTTGGTTGGATGGCTTCTGCTCTTTTCCCGTGACGCTGCCTTGTTACCACATGGACAGGCAACGAGCAGCTCTGCAGCTTGGTCAAGTATGACGTTTTGAGTCGTGCCTGCTAGAGATATTTTTCTGAATCTTGTAACATGTTAATTGTTTGTCATATATATTTCAAAGTGGTGTGTTTGATCGCATGGTGTCTACTGTATATATAGACACACTTCTTTGTCAAGAAAAATAGGTTGAGTATAGGAAAAGCTCCGCTCAAATTAGATAGCCCACCAACTTGTGGCTCTAACTAGTAAGACTCCAGCCCTTTCCCACAAATTTCTATTAAGGGAAATAAAAATAACATCCAACTTGAAGCAGCATCCAGACTAGCAGCCCAGGCTAGCTAAACACATCAACTTTAGACTACATACTGTGTTTTAATATCCAAGAGCAAGGTTTTTTTATCAATTTATTTTCTTTGTATTTGAATGATCTCGATCTAGCGATAAATACTATATGAATCTAGTTAGATTCTATTTGATCAATGATCACTTATTGTAATTTGTTAGGTTTTCTTCCTGGATCATCATTATGTCTACTAGAATTAGGAAACATGATTCTGGTGCTGCAAAACAAAGACTGGATCTTGAGGCTCGAACTCAAACGAGTGCCCTCGATAGATATTTAGTGAGCCTGCCAACTTGATTCTGAAAATCAAACTGCAGATGTTAATGTTGATGATGGTGGTGATGATAATACGATGGGGGTTGTGGAAGATGATGCAGAAATTGATGTCTTGGAGATATAATATAGTACGAAGATATGATTGAAGATTATATTCCAAGAAATACTAGACGGATGGCACTTTTTGGTAGAACATGAAGTTCGTTCATTGCTTTCCTATCACATTACAATTTTAGCATAATATCTGATATATGGTTAAATAAGGTACAAATAAAACAGACTGGAAATTATATAATAAACTGACAGTGTGCTTTACGCATATTAATTCTTATGTTATGTGAATTGTTCGAAATTTTGGGCCACATTTTAGTTTCTGCCCGAAGCCCCAAATTTCTGGAGATGGCCCTGCTAAACAGCCGCTGAATGCAGCCGAAGACCGATATCCTTAAGTGAGTAAGTTTCTGGCCCCGCACAGCTCCAAACACTTCATTTGCCACCTGTTCAAAGAGCCTTACTCCCCACTGCAGCAGATTTGTGTTTACCTCATTTCTCTACAAAGGAAACGAATAGTGAATCCAATATCCAATTAGTTTGATCAAAACAACACATCATCCAGCAGTTTTTTCTGTGTGTGCCTGAAACACCATCATTTCGCGTGTCCCAGATAATCCGCGGAACTGCAGCAACCACAACTAGCACTAATTTTCCGGTCACTCCAGCAAACTTATTTATCCAGGATTCCAGCAGTTATTAAATATCCACGAAAAGAAGAATAAAAGTGCATTTTGGCACAGTCAATATAAAGCGCATGAGGGGAGGAGAGGAACAGATGATCAATTGCATGAGGCCAAGGAGGTTGCCAATTGCACATGGGTTGGTAATCCTGGCGCCAAAGTAGTCGAGCACTGCGTCCTATACAAATGGACACTAAGATTCATGTCTCCTACTGTCCTCCAGGTGTGGACTTTGACGCCCATGGACCGAACTAATGGGTCTATGATGGGATTATACAGGGCCAAGAAAATACATTAGCATGGTAGATTAGCAATTCTCTACAGAGGTACATGAACATGGATGGTTTGCTTACCAGAAACAATGATGTTTATGATGGTTGCTGGGTTTATGTCAGGCGCAGAGTAACTCGATGGGGATGATATTGTGCTGGCTCCTGGGTCTATGATGGGATTATACAGGGCCAAGAAAATACATTAGCATGGTAGATTAGCAATTCTCTACAGAGGTACATGAACATGGATGGTTTGCTTACCAGAAACAATGATGTTTATGATGGTTGCTGGGTTTATGTCACGCGCAGAGTAACTCGATGGGGATGATATTGTGCTGGCTCCTGTAGTGACATCCATCTTTGTTAATGCAGATGAATCCTCGCTCTCGCCCATTGCTCCACCCGCCCCTCCGGTAGCGCTGCACCACATGACGACCCGTGCTCGCGCTAGTGTGGTTTGTCCTGGCAAGTGCTATTCGTCTGAAGAGTACGTGTGTACCGCATCGACTTCATCACCATCGTCGATTCCCTTTTGAGCCCGTGCTGCTTTTCGCGACCCTCACGAGCACACCACGATGCAAAAGGATTTTGACGCATTGGAGCACAACCTCACATCCGCACGTGGAAACTTGTGTCGCACAGCCTCCCCATGCCAACGTCATCAGTGGGAAATGGGTGTTCCACCACAAGACCCGCCCTGACGGTTCCGTTGAGCGCTACAAAGTGCACAGGGTAGTCTATGGCTTTTGGCAGCGCGCCGGAGTTGACTTCGACACCTTTGCCCCGGTTGTTAAATCGGGTACGATTCGCGATGTTTTACTGCTTGCGGTGTCTCACACATGTCCCGTGCATCATTTGGATGTTTCCAATGCATTCCTTGATGGTCATCTCATCGAGCAGGTGTTTTGTCAGCAGCCTACCGGATTCATCAGAGCCACTTATCCGGATCATGTGTGTGCATTTTTGATCCATCTACGGGCTCAAGCAGGCACCACGTGCGTTGTGCTGGCGCATCGCCGCCTTCCTCCAATGGCTCGTGTTTCGATCAACCTGCTCTGACGCATCATTGTTCGTCTACCATCAGGGCGCTGCTACCGCCACGTCCGGCTTTACGGCGTCCTCCTTTGAGCTCCTTCATCATCTCACTGCTCGTCTCCGATATGAGTTCAGCCTCAAGGATCTGGGGCCTCTTCACTACTTCCTCGGCATCGAGGTGGTACGACGCGCTGACGGGTTCTTTCTTCATCAGCAGCAATATGCTCATAAGCTTCTCGAGCACACGGGCATGCTTAACTACAAGCCTGCTGCCATGCCTGTCGAAGGCCAATATCTCTGCACTTGACGGATCGTCTGCACCGAATGCAGCGTTTTATCACTCCATCGTCGATGCATTGTAGTACTTGACGCTCACATGTCTGGACCTATAGTATTCCATGCAGTAGGTGTGTCCTCACATGCATGCTCTGCGTGACTCCCATTGGATCCTGGTGAAGCGGATTCTTCATTATATGCACGGCACCATATCACAAAATACCAAAAGCATGGTGTTTATATAAGAAGGCTAGTGCAAGTAAGATAGAAGTCTTGATAAGTACACAAAATAAGAACCAATGGCAGAGCTCATCATGGCGACTGATACCGCTGGAAGCATATGATTGCCAATTCCAACCACTCAGGTATCGCTTGGTCGAGAATCTCGTCGGCGTCCATGACGGCAACAACTATTGCTAGTCCAGAGAAGGGGTTGCAAGGATTAGATGGATCATACTTAGTAGCAAAAGTGGGTAAGAATCAAAGGTGAAAAGTTTAGCTTGAGGCACCAACCTTTGAATATTTTCAACTAAGAGCGCTCTCGCACAAAAGGTATCTCCTTTGGGCCCGCCACTGACTGCTTGACCCTGGGTGGCCTGAAGTGCACTTATCCTATCCAAAAAAAAAAAATCATTGGGCCTTATTTTGTGGTAGGCATCGTATTTTTTTTTTTCAAATAGATCGGGCGTGAGCGAGGTCTCCTTAAGGAAATGGGCTTTTTTTATGGAACGTACCTATTTTCCTTTACAGTGAATATATTTGAAGGAATAGTGTGACTTTTCCAAAGGAAAAATAGAACTGCAACACGCCTGGTACAGACACTAAACATAGGTATGAAGCCTAACAATGGGATCATGGTTCAAAAAGAAGATTCGTCACGTACGGTGGTCGATGTAGGTTCATATCTTAACATGGTTTGTGGGATCACAAAGTGAAACAAATGTATTTACCATTTGCCATTACTCACACTTATTCTGGCATCCTCTTTCAGTGGCACCAACCGCAACAGGCGGAAGGGTCATTTAACAGATAAGGCAAAAGAGAACATTAAGTACGACAACAACTTAACGCCAAGAACACAATATTTTCCGACTTACGCACCAGCCCAGGACCACTATGGAGACTACATACAAGGTCTGGTGAACTGAGAGTTCCACCCTTCATCCGGTTTGTATGTAACCGACGAGCAATCATAGTGCCCAAACTAAAAGTACTGTCAGCATATAAAGCATGGCGCAAAATAGCAAGGCCAGGTGAACTGAGAGTTCCACTCTGTCCATGACCAGTAAGACATCTCCTGGAAAATAATGCATAGTAATGTAACACGGGAAAATGTAAACTAGCCACTCTTATTTCCGATACTCCTCTCTCTTCCCCACAGTAGTTTCAGAAATAAAATCAATCCATGTCTCCAGGACGTGGCTCACTGATGCTTCCCTCAGAAGGTATTTGCCAAACATCGCAAAGATCATACAATGTCATCTCCTTAGGCTCATCATACAAATGGAACTCTACCGTGGGTGGTGTTTTCTTAGGATAAAAATGAAAGGTTTGCACAAAGGTATTAGTGAATAGGAGGTATTGGTCGCACTTATCTAGGAGGAAGGGGATGATGCCAGCATTGTTCGCCAAATAATAGAAATCTTCATAAATTCCCGCCTCCTTCAAGAATGCGTCACTTGGCCACTCACTCGTCCGAAGCTCTGCCGCACGCGGAAGATTGTACTTGGTCTTCTTCTTCGGAGTTTCCTCCGAATCACGGCTTGATGAGCCCCTTAACCACCTCGTCATTGCTTTTTTTTTCTCTGAAAATTTCTGAAATTTTAGTGATTCAAAATAAAAGTGCACAAAACTCAACAAAATAGGTAGCAACTACACCCACAAGTGTCTAGAGGCCATATCATGCAAAAAAAAAATACTTTGGACCATATAAATTTGACATGCAAGCTCAAGAACATGGTCACCACAACAGCAAATATTTCCAGTATATGAAGCACTAGAACAGAACTAATTGGAGCATTGCAGGAGTCGCATACCGAAGAACAATCCCCCAAAACAGTTTCGAAAATGGAGCTCCGAGCAAGGAGATAAGAATTGCAACAAGATGAGAAAGAACACATGTTTGAGAAATGGTGTGATTTTTTCTGGAGGAAGACGAAGTGGATGGGTGTCTGAAATAAGTGAGGGGGCCTACGTGGGCCCCACAAGCCACCTAGGCACGTCCAGGGGTGGGCGTGCCTGTGGGCTTGTGGCTCACAGGTGCACCCCCTGGGGTGTGTTCAGTGCCAAAAAAATTCAAATATTCTGGAAAAAATCATATAAAAATTTCTGGGTATTTGGAGAACTTTTATTTCCTGGTCATTTTTTTGTTGCACGAATAATTCAAAAAACTGTAAAATAATAGTATTTCTACTTTATTAATTCCAAACAACAGAAAGTAAAAGGTGGGTACAGAAGGTTGTTTTTACTAAATTCATCCATCTCATGCTAGTCAAAAGTAATTCATTAATAAGGTTGATCAAGTATTATTAACAAACTTCTTCCGAATGACTTGAAACCGGAGAATCTTCGTATAGCACTAGGTTACCACAACGGGGATATGCATGTCCCCAACAATAAGAATATCATATTTCTTTTTGACAGTAGGAATAGGGAATTCAAAACCTCCAATGGTAATTGTTGAAATTTTTCCAATAAAATTGATACTATTCACTCAAGGTTGTTTCTTTGGAAAGTGTACCGTATGCTCATTACCATTGACATGAAACGTGATATTGCCTTTCTTGCAATCAATAACTGTGACAATCCAAAAAATTTAATTGGTTTTCATCAAAAAAAAAACTTTGTTGGATTTTTTTTAGGGCATTTAAAATTTCTTTTCCAGAAGTCCTTCCTCTTAAAAACTTCCTTTTCTTTGGCAAGGATTTTTTTTCTTCAAACTATGGTGTTTGATCTTTTGAAACTTCTCCTCTGTTGGTTCCCTCTCAAATTATTTTGGGAGTTTAATCTTTTTCTTTTAAAAAAAAAGAAAATCTATGAAAATTTGGGATTTTCATATCTTGGAAACCACCCATGACCTTGTATTTTGCCCATGTGGTAAAACCCCTCCAAAACCTCCCCTCCTCCTTGTAATCAACCTAAGTTCTCTGTCCCAACTAACCCAAGCAAGTTTTGGATTTTATTCTAATTATTTTTCCCCTCAAATCATTTCTGAAAATTATTTGGAGCCTGAGAGATTTTCAAAGCAAGTACCCTTTTTCATTTGAGTTTTGACCTCAAACCAACTCTCCTGGATAGTCCTTTGTACCCACAACCCAGAACCATCTTGATCCACTCCTCCTCTTTTCAATTTTTTCAAATTTCAGTCTCTGCAAGTTTGGACCATATTTGCCAAATTTGGTGAAATTCATATCTACACTTCTCCAAAAATTCCAGCAAAATTCAGGCAGCCTACTGGAGCAATGAGTAGCCACTCCACCAAAAATCAGCTCAAGGAAAAATCCCCAGAGGCCAAATTCATTCTGTCGAACACCTTGCATGCACTGTTGCTGTTCATATTCAGAAAACTCAGAGTTCAGTGTCGTTTCCGTTCGTCAGTTTCAGTCACGCGTAGACAGTGCCTTGGCACGTTCCTCGCCGCCTCTTCCTCCTGTCTGGAGCACCACACGTGCGCTCGGCGCCTTCCCGGCGTCAGCGGCGCCCTGGCCCGCCTGCGCCGGCGTGTCTTGCGGCGGCCGAAACCCCGTAGCAACCGACAGGAAGCAGAACGGCGGCTCAACGCCGTTCGGCGCCGCCCAACGCTCCCTGGCGCTCCGCGTGGCCTCATGCACGCCATCACACCCCGTTGCACCGTCGCCGTGGCCCGGCAAGCACTGGGCACGCTCCCTGCCGCCGACGGGCCCGCACCGCCCCGTTCCGTCGAACTCCCCCTAAACACCCAAACCCTGGCTAGTTTAGCACCAAAACGGACCCAGTGGACCCCCACGACGGCGCTCGACCCCTAAACCTCCCCGACCAATGCCCTGCGCCGCCGTAAGCTTCGCTGGAGGACCCCGTTCTCGGCCACCTCCTCGGACCGCCTATATAAGGGGCTCCCGAACTCGCTCTCGAGCACACACTCCCTATGCACCCCACAAACACCCCGCCTGGCCACTGGAGGAGCCTCGAGGAGGTCTCCTCCCCCGACTCTGGCCGCCCCGTCCCGCCTCGGCCTCCACCTCGATTCGCTTCGGTGAGGCTGTCTCCGGCGCTCAAACCCCGTCAGCTACCCCCTCTAGCTACCAGAAGTCTAACCCCCTCCTCAATTCGATCTCCGTAGCTCTCTTCGACGAAGTCCGCAACCACCCGAACCACCGTCCGCCAGAGCAAGGCTCGCCGTCGACGTGGTACTCGCCGGCGACCACCACCACCACCAACTGACGCGGAAGGGCGCCCTGAACACAGAGGTACCCTCCGATCCCCCTGCCTCGCCGTGGATCGCCGTCGGCGACCACCGCGGCTCTCGGGCGCCGACGAGCTTCGTCCCCATTTGAAAGTTTAAACCTGACGAGTGGGACCCGCCCGTCAGCCTCTCAGATCCTTTTAAACGAATCGTTTTCTGAAAACGCCTTCGGGCAAAATACGCTTTCCCTCTGGGCTGGCGTATTCAAGACAGGAACATTTTCTGTTTTTATAAGCTAGCCCCTGGAAACCTTCTGTTTCATTACAGATGAGTCCCTGGACAAAAACCTTTATAACTTTTAAACAAAAAAGTATTTTTGATTGATTCTTTTTCTGTCCTCTTTAAAATTTTGTCTAGTTTTTTATCAGATTTATTTGAAAAATATTTGGAATACTTTTCGTGCACCTCTTGGTATTTACGATAGCGCATATATTTTCTTTATACCGTAGATACCGAAGGAGGTGACGGAGCCGCGAACTTCATCGAGCTAGGCTCCGACTACTCCGAACCAGGCAAGCATGTTTGAACTTTTGATATGATGAGTGTCTTGGCATGTTTTGCATTTGGTTAGTCTCATGGCATGTTGTTGAGCATACCGATGAACGTTAATTCCATGCATTGTTGAGGTAAGTAAGTTCGATGATCCACAAGTGGATAGATGTGAGTATGCATGGCCATGTGTTGGCATGAGGATGGGTAAATGGCAGTGTTGTAGCATGCCAGGCTTATGCCAGACTATGTGACTTCAATGTCAACTCGTATCATTCCAGTTCCTTCCATTCTTCCTTCCTTGTACTACCACATGTTTTCCGCAAGGAGTATGGCGTAGTAAGTTGCAAACCGCTTTCCTGGTACACACCAAAAGGAGAGGCCGTGATGATGGTTCCATGGCCCTGGATTAAAGCCAGTCATCCGGTCAGGGGGCATGGGTGTTTCCGGTTGGGACCGAGAGGGGGGCACCCCTTAGAGCGCGCGTAAATAAATTTGATCCCATGCTATTTGAGATTGTGATCTCCCCGTCTCAAAAGTTTTTCTTGGACGATGTCTAGGGTGATTCCTAGCATCGAGAGGTAGGATGGGTGTGTACTGGTTAGCTGTGTTTTCTTCCGAAATACCGTAAACGGAACTAGTCCTTCGTGACTACGGAAATCCGTTGGCTGTGGGAAAAATTTTGTACAAACTCTGCAGAGTCATATATTCCTTCGAATCATCTATTCCATGTCCAAGTTCGATATTAACTTATCCTGACCAAATGTCAGTTTTGATGACAGAGACTCCGGTGGATCGCATGAGTGCTAAGTCCGGTTAAATGATTATCCCTGTGGATGGACTAACCCGTTTATTATCATGAAATGAATATTTATTATGAGCATTATTTCCTTCTGAATAAAAGCCCCTTTTGTGATGTCGCCCCGACGTCCGACTGTGGCATTTCTTTTTAAAAAAAGCCCTTTCTGTGATGTCGCCCCGACGTCCGACTGTGGCATTTCTTTTAAAGCCCTTTCTGTGATGTCGCCCCGACGTCCGACTGTGGCTTTTCTTTTAAAGCCCTTTCTGTGATGTCGCCCCGACGTCCGACTGTGGCATTTCTTTTAAAGCCCTTTCTGTGATGTCGCCCCGACGTCCGACTGTGGCATTTCTTTTAAAGCCCTTTATGTGATGTCGCTAAGACGTCCGACTGTGGCATTTCTTTTAAAAAGCCCTTTATGTGATGTTGCTAAGACGTCCGACTGTGGCATTTCTTTTAAAAAGCCCTTTCTGTGATGTCGCCCCGACGTCCGACTGTGGCATTTCTTTTAAAGCCCTTTATGTGGTGTCGCTAAGACGCCCGACTGTGGCATCATTTCCTTTTATTTATTTGTTTCCCTTTCGAGGCGTCGCTTCAGACACCCGATCAATTTTCATTTATGTTTTGTTGGGATTTCAGGCGGACTACCGCCGTTTCCCTTTTACTTACTTCGCTATGCTAATTTTTGTCTGTACATTGGTGAATTAATCATGACGCATTCATGCATGCATTTGTTATATCTTACGTCCGAACTGTCTTGAGAGTACTTTCAAAGTACTCACTGGCTTGTTGATTTGGCCAGATGCTGACGAAGGCGATCTCATGGATGAAGAGTTCGATAGCGAGTCCGACGCCTAGAGGAATCCCAGTCAGTCTCGTGCGACCCTGGATTTGGTCACTGTATTATATCCGCTTCCGCTACCAAATAAATTCATCGAGCCTCACCTCGACGTTCGATGAGATGTCAGTTTTAGAGTCATGTATCTCACTCCCTGCTGTGTTTTTCCACCACCGCCCTATCCTCGAGTCAGTAGTATGCCTCCACACCACTGTGTCATGTCCGCCATTATGTATAATTATTGGCGTGCTTGTAATAATTTGGTTGAGCTACCGTAGCTTGACCCTGTAATATATTTTATGCTACTGGCTTATTGTATCAAGAATTTGTCTACCGGTAAGGAGGATTTTCCTCATACTGGACCCAAAAGATTGGTTTCTCAATAAACATTTTTATTGGAAAAACGGTCGTGACAATAACAGCCCTGCAATATTCAAAAAGGGTCTACCAAAGGATGATCGACATACTGGCATCCTCGGGTATATCAAGAATAATGTGGAACCCCGGCTCAGAGCAACCGGTTTACCTTGCATTGCCAGACCAGAGATCAAGTCTTCTGGCAAAACACAACAACATGGTACAGAAACAACCGCTTTGTTGGTGCTAGCGGAAACATAAGTCTGATATTATATTGAGATAAGAGGCCAAGCGGCACACACGGTGTGGCTGAATAGTATGTACATTATTTAATGAACATTAAGGGGCCTCGATCGCATGAACTACATGGCAGCGGAATGACGATGAAGTGGAACACCATAGCACAGGGACACCGACGTGGACACGATCTATACGCGGGAAGCTCTCCAATCCGATACGACTTGCCTGAAAGCTGGCATGACACGCCAGGTCAGTACATTGAATGTACTTGCAAGATGACAACAAACATAAGCACAATGACAAACAATATCATGACAATTCATCAGGTTAATGCAATGCAAGAATTGTACTGATGCGGTGAAACCAATATGTGCACCGAGTCCCTCCGACTCGCTTACCAGATGGGTTACCTCGTAACGGAATAGAGATCATACCCGGATCACAACCGGAACAAATCAATTACGAGCATCACATGATCCCACAAATCATCATAAAACCAGTGACAACAATAAATACTTAGTGTGCAGGATTTATTATTAATGTTGATCCATGATGTGACTTACTCCCGAGTTGTGTCCATAACCGCGGACGCGGCTATCGATAGATTAACTACACTCTGCAGAGGTAGCGCACTTTACCCACACCACAGAACACATGGCCTCGCACTCCCATTCGGGTGGACCAACGGCGTTCTGACGAAACCCTTCCCTTGCCATGACACTCTCCCGGCTACTCCGACCAACTCCCTCTCAGGGCTAAGTCATGGGTGGTCCCGTGCCTACGAAAGGCATCAACAGCCACTGTTGTGGCAAAACGGTCCCAAACGGGGACAAGGTACCATAAAAACAAATGGGCACACAAGGTTATGTCTGCTTACCGGGCTAGGGTACCGCACGCCCATAATCTTCCATCGTTGGAGGCACCGGCAAGAGGCACAACAAAGGACCGAATCAAGACCCCCCATAAGGTAAATCTGGTCACACTAAGAAAACCCGATTCAGTGGCACCATTGTTGGGAAACGTAGTTATTTCAAAAAAAATTCCTACGCACACGCAAGTTCATGGTGATGCATAGCAACGAGCGGGAGAGTGTAGTCCACGTACCCTCGTAGACCGTAAGCGGAAGCATCAAGTGACGCGGTTGATGTAGTCGAACGTCTTCGCGATCCAACCGATCAAGTACCGAAAGCACGACACCTCCGCGATCAGCACACGTTGAGTTCGGTGACATCCCATGAACTGTAGATCCAGCTGATGTCAAGGGAGAGTTTCGTCGGCACGACAGCGCGGCGACGGTGATGATGAAGTTACCGGCGCAGGGCTTCGCCTAAGCACTACGACAATATGACCGAGGTGGAATATGGTGGAGGGGGGCACCGCACACGGCTAAACAATGTCAACTTGTGTGTCTATGGGGTGCCCCCTGGCCACGTATATAAAGGATGGAGGGAGGAGGAGGCCGGCTCTCATAGGGCGCGCCCATGTGTGGAGTCCTACTAGGACTCCCTAGTCCTAGTAGGATTCCACCTCCCACATGGAATAGGAAAAGGGGAAGGGAGAAGGAGAAGGATGCAAGGGGCGCCCCCTTTCCCTAGTCCAATTCGGACCAGTCCATGGGGAAGGGGCGTGGCCACCCTTGAGGCCTTTCTCTCCTTTCCCGTATGGACCATTAAGGCCCAATACGAATTCCGGTAACTCTCTAGTACTCCGAAAAATACCCGAATCACTCGGAACCTTTCCGATGTCCGAATATAGCCTTCCAATATATCGATCTTTACGTCTCGACCATTTCGAAACTCCTCGTCATGTCCATGATCTCATCCGGGACTCCGAACTAGCTTCGGTCATCAAATCACATAACTCTTTAATACAAATCGTCATCAAACGTTAAGCGTGCGGACCCTACGGGTTTGAGAACTATGTAGACATGACCGAGACACAACTCGAGTCAATAACCAATAGCGGAACCTGGATGCTCATATTGGCTCCCACATATTCTACGAAGATCTTTGTCGGTCAAACCCCATAACAATATACGTTGTTCCCTTTGTCATCCGTATGTTACTTGCCCGAGATTTGATCATCGGTATCTCAATACCTAGTTCAATCTCGTTACCGGCAAGTCTCTTTACTCGTTCTGTAATACATCATCCCGCAACTAACTCATTAGTTACATTGCTTGCAAGGCTTATAGTGATGTGCATTACCGAGAGGGCCAAGAGATACCTCTCTGACAATCGGAGTGACAAATCATAATCTCGATCTATGCCAACTCAACAAGTACCATCGGAGACACCTGTAGAGCACCTTTATGATCACCCAGTTACGTTGTGATGTTTGGTAATACACAAAGTGTTCCTTTGGTATTCCGGAGTTGCATAATCTCATAGTCACAAGAACATGTATAAGTTATGAAGAAAGCAATAGCAACAAACTAAACGATCATAGTGCTAAGCTAACGGATGAGTCATGTCAATCACATCATTCTCTAATGATGTGATCTCGTTCATCAAATGACAACTCATGTCAATGGCTAGGAAACTTAACCATCTTTGATCAATGAGCTAGTCAAGTAGAGGCATACTAGTGACACTCTGTTTGTCTATGTATTCACACATGTACTAAATTTCCGGTTAATACAATTCTAGCATGAATAATAAACATTTATCATGAAATAAGGAAATAAATAATAACTTTATTATTTCCTATAGGGCATATTTCCTTCAGTCTCCCACTTGCACTAGAGTCAATAATCTAGTTCACATCTCCATGTGATTTAATACCAATAGTTCACGTCACCATGTGATTAACACCCATAGTTCACATCGTCATGTGACCAATACCCAAAGGGTTTACTAGAGTCAATAATCTAGTTCACATTGCTATGTGATTAACACCCATAGAGTACTAAGATGTGATCATGTTTTGCTTGTGAGAGAAGTTTAGTCAACGGGTCTGCCACATTCAGAGACGTATGTATTTTGCAAATATTCTATGTCTACAATGCTCTACACGGAGCTACTCTAGCTATATGCTCCCACTTTCAATGTGTATCCAGTTCGAGACTCAGAGTCATCCAGATCGGTTTCAAAGCTTGCATCGACGTAACTCTTTACGACGAACTCTTTATCACCTCCATAACCGAGAAATATTTCCTTAGTCCTCTAAGGATAATTTTGACCAATGTCCAGTGATCTACTCCTAGATCACTATTGTACTCCCTTGCCAAACTCAGGGCAGGGTATACAATAGTTCTGGTATGTAGCATGGCATACTTTATAGAACCTATGGCTAAGGCATAGGGAATGACTTTCATTCTCTCTCTATCTTCTGCCGTGGTCGTGTTTTGACTCTTTACTAAACTTCACACCTTGCAATACAAGAAAGAACTCCTTTTTTGACTATTCCCTTTTGAACTACTTCAAAATCTTGTCAAGGTATATACTCATTGAAAAAACTTATCAAGCGGCTTGATCTATCTCTATAGATCTTGATGCTTAATATGTAAGCAGCTTCACCGATGTCTTTCTTTTGAAAAACTCTTTTTAAATACTCCTTTATGCTTTTCAGAAAATTCTACATTATTTCCGATCACTAATATGTCATTCACATATACTTATCAGAAAGGTTGTAGTGCTCCCACTCACTTTTTGTAAATACAGGCTTCACCGCAAGTCTGTATAAATCTATATGCTTTGATCAACTCATCAAAGTGTATATTCCAACTCCGAGATGCTTGCACCAGTCCATAGATGGATCACTGGAGCTTGCACACTTTGTTAGCACCTTTAGGATTGACAAAACCTTCTAGTTGTATCATATACAACTCTTCTTTTAAGAAATCCATTAAGGAATACTGTTTTGACATCCATTTGCCAGATTTCATCAAATGTGACAATTGCTAACATGATTCGGACAGGCTTAAGCATCGCTATGAGTGAGAAAATATCATCGTAGTCAACACCTTGAACTTGTCGAAAACCTTTTCGACAATTCAAGCTTTGTAGATAGTAACACTACTGTCAGCGTCTGTCTTCCTCTTGAAGATCCATTTATTCTCGATGGCTTGCTGATCATCGAGCAAGTCAACCAAAGTCCATACTTTGTTCTCATACATGGATCCCATCTCAGATTTCATGGCCTCAAGCCATTTTGCGGAATCTGGGCTCATCATCGCTTCCTCATAGTTCGTAGGTTCATCAAGGTCTATTAACATGACTTCCAGAATAGGATTACCGTACCACTCTTGTGTGGATCGTACTCTGGTTGACCTACGAGGTTCGGTAGTAACATGATCTGAAGTTTCATGATCATCATCATTAACTTCCTCACTAATTGGTGTAGGAATCATTGGAACTGATTTTTTGTGATGAACTACTTTCCAATTCGTGAGAAGGTACAATTACCTCATCAAGTTATACTTTCCTCCCACTCACTTCTTTCGAGAGAAACTCCTTCTCTAGAAAGGATCTAGTTTTAGCAACAAATATCTTGCCTTCAGATCTGTGATAGAAGGTGTAACCAACAGTCTCCTTTGGGTATCCTGTGAAGACGCACTTCTCCGATTTGGGTTTGAGTTTAACAGGCTGAAACTTTTTCACATAAGCATCGCAACCCCAAACTTTAAGAAACGACAGCTTAGGTTTTTTGCCAAACCACAGTTAATACGGTGTCATGTCAATGGATTTAGATGGTGCCGTATTTAACGTGAATGCAACTGTCTCTAATGCATAACCCCAAAACGATAGTGATAAATTGGTAAGAGACATATAGATCACATCATATCTAATAAAGTGTGGTTTACGACGTTCGGACACACCATTACACTGTGGTGTTCCAGGTGGCGTGAGTTGCGAAACTATTTCACATTGTTTTAAATGAAGACCAAACTGATAACTCAAATATTCACCTCCACGATCAGATCGTAGAAACTTTATTTTATTGTTGCGATGATTTTCCTCTTCACTCTGAAATTCTTTGAACTTTTCAAATGTTTCAGACTTATGTTTCATCAAGTAGATATACCCATATCTGCTCAAATCATCTATGAAGGTCAGAAAATAATGATACCCGCCGCGAGCCTCAACACTCATCGGACAGCATACATCAGTATGAATTATTTCCAATAAGTCAGTTGCTCGCTCCATTGTTTCGGAGAACGGAGTCTTAGTCATCTTGCCCATGAGGCATGGTTCGCAAGCATCAAGTGATTCATAATAAAGTGATTCCAAAAGCCCATCATCATGGAGTTTCTTCATGCGCTTTATACCAATATGACCTAAACGGCAATGTTACAAATAAGTTGCACTATCATTATTAACTCTGCATCTTTCAGCTTCAATATTATGAATATGTGTATCACTACGATCGAGATTCAATAAACCATTTATATTGAGTGTATGACTGTAGAAGGTTTTATTCATGTAAATAGAATAACAATTATTCTTTGACTTAAATGAATAACCGTATTGCAATAAACATGATCCAATCATATTCATGCTCAACACAAACACAAAATTTATTTTAGGTTCAACACTAATCCCGAAGGTAAAGGGAGTGTGCGATGGTGATCTTATCAACCTTGGAAACACACATCATCACCTCGCCCTTAACTAGTCTCTGTTTATTTTGCAACTCCTATTTCGAGTTACTACTCTTAGCAACTGAACTAGTATCAAATACTGAGCGAATGCTATAAACAATAGTAAAGCACACATCAATAACATGTATATCAAATATACCTTTGTTCACTTCGCCATCCTTCTTATCCGCCAAATACTTGGGGTAGTTCCGCCTCTAGTGACCAGTCCCTTTGCAGTAGAAGCACTTAGTCTCAGGCTTAGGTCCAGACTTGGGCTTCTTCACTTGAGCAACAACTTGCTTGTCGTTCTTCTTGAAGTTCCCCTTCTTCCTATTGACCTTTTTATTGAAACTATTGGTCTTGTCAACTACCAACACTTGATGTTTTTCTTGATTTCTACCTTTGCCGATTTTAGCATCGCGAAGAGCTTGGGAATTTTTTTCGTCATCCCTTGCATATTATAGTTCATCACGAAGTTCTAGTAGCTTGGTGATAGTGACTAGAGAACTTTGTCAATTACTATCTTATCTGGAAGATTAACTCCCACTTGATTCAAGCAATTGTAGTACCCAGACAATCTGAGCACATGCTCACTGGTTGAGCTATTCTCATCCATCTTGTAGGCAAAGTACTGTCAGAGGTCTCATACCTCTCGACACGGGCATGAGTATGAAATACCAATTTCAACTCTTGGAACATCTTATATGCTCTGTGAAGTTCAAAACATTTTTGAAGTCCCGGTCCTAAGCAGTAAAGCATGGTGCACTAAACTATCAAGTAATCATCATACCGAGCTTTTGTCAAAACATTCATAATGTCTGCATCTGGTCCTGCAATAGTTCTTTCACCTAGCAGTGCATCAAGGACATAATAATTATGTGCAACAATGAGGATAATCCTCAGATCACGGATCTAGTCCGCATCTTTGCTACTAACATCCTTCAACTTATTTTTCTCTAGGAACATATAAAAAATAAATGGGGAGCTACATCGCGAGCTATTGATCTACAACATAGACATGCTAATACTACCAGGACTAAGTTCATGATAAATTAAAGTTCAATTAATCATATAAATTAAGAACTCCCACTTATATAGACATCCCTCGAGTAATCTAAATTATTACGTGATCCAAATCAACTAAACCATGTCCGATCATCACGTGAGATGGAGTAGTTTTAAATTGTGAACATCTATATGTTGATCATATCTTCTATATGATTCACGCTCGACCTTTCGGTCTCCAGTGTTTCGAGGCCATATCTGCATATGCTAGGCTCATCAAGTTTAACCCAAGTATTCTGCGTGTGCAAAACTGGCTTGCACCTGTTGTATGTGAACGTAGAGCTTATCACACCCGATCATCACGTGGTGTCTAGGCACGAAGAACTATGGCAACGGTGCATACTCAGGGAGAACACTTATACCTTGAAATTTTAATAAGGGATCATCTTATAAAGCTACCACCGAACTAAGCAAAATAAGATGTATAAAAGATAAACTTCACATGCAATCAAAATATGTGACATGATATGGCCATCATCATCTTCTGCTTTTGATCTCCATCTTCAAACTGTCATGATCTCCATTGTTACCGGCATGACAACATGATCTCCATCATCTTGATCTTTTATCAACGTGTCATCACATGGTCGTTTCACCAGCTATTGCTTTTGCAACTATTGCTATCGCATAGCAATAAAGTAAAGCAATTACATGGCACTTGCATCTTATGCAATAAACAGACAACCATAAGGCTTCTGTCAGTTGACGATAACTTTAACAAAACATGATCATCTCATACAACAATTTATATCACATCACATCTTGACCATATCACATCACAACATGCCCTGCAAAAACAAGTTAGACGTCCTCTACTTTGTTGTTGCAAGTTTTACATGGCTGCTACGGGCTGAGCAAGAACTGTTCTTACCTGCGCATCAAAACCACAACGATTTTTCGTTAAGTATGTGTTGTTTTAACCTTTAACAAGGACTGGGCGTAGCCACACTCGATTCAACTAAAGTTCGAGAAACTGACACCCGGCAGCCACTTCTGTGCGAAGCACGTCGATAGAACCAGTCTCGCGTAAGCGTACGCGTAATGTCGGTCCAGGCCGCTTCATCCAACAATACCGCCGAATCAAAGTATGACATGTTGGTAAGCAGTATGACTATTATCGCCCACAACTCATTTGTGTTCTACTCGTGCATATAACATCTACGCATAAACCTGGCTCTGATGCCACTGTTGGGAAATGTAGTAATTTCAAAAAAAATACTACGCACACACAAGATCATGGTGATGCATAGCAATGAGCGGGAGAGTGTAGTCCACATACCCTCGTAGACCGTAAGCGGAAGCGTCAAGTGATGCGGTTGATGTAGTCGAACGTCTTCGCGATCCAACCGATCAAGTACCGAAAGCACGGCACCTCCGCGATCAGCACACGTTCAGCTCGGTGACGTCCCACGAACTCTAGATCCAGCTGAGGTCGAGGGAGAGTTTCGTCGCCACTACGGCGTGGCGATGGTGATGATGAAGTTAACGGCGCAGGGCTTCGCCTAAGCACTACGACGATATGACCGAGGTTGAATATGGTGGAGGGGGGCACCGCACATGGCTAAACAATGTCTACTTGTGTGTCTATGGGGTGCCCCCTGCCCACGTATATAAAGGATGGAGGGAGGACGAGGCCGGCCCTCATAGGGCGCGCCCAAGTGTGGAGTCCTACTAGGACTCCCTAGTCCTAGTAGGATTCCACCTCCCGAATGGAATAGGAAAAGGGGAAGGGAGAAGGAGAAGGATGGAAGGGTGCACCCCCTTTCCCTAGTCCAATTCGGACCAGTCCATGGGGAAGGGGCGTGGCCACCCTTGAGGCCTTTCTCTCCTTTCCCGTATGGCCCATTAAGGTCCAATATGAATTCTCGTAACTCTCTGGTACTCTGAAAAATACCCGAATCACTCGGAACCTTTCCGATGTCCGAAGATAGCTTTCCAATATATCGATCTTTCTGTCTCGACCATTTTGAGACTCCTCGTCATTTCAATGATCTCATTCGGGACTCCAAACTATCTTCGGTCATCAAATCACATAACTCTTTCATACAAATCGTCATCAAACGTTAAGCGTGCGGACCCTACGGGTTCGAGAACTATGTAGACATTACCGAGACACATCTCGAGTCAATAACCAATAGCGGAACCTGGATGCTCATATTGGCTCCCACTTATTCTACGAAGATCTGTATCGGTCAAACCGCATAACAACATACGTTGTTCCCTTTATCATCGGTATGTTACTTGCCCAGGATTCGATCGTCGGTATCTCAATATCTAGTTCAATCTTGTTACCGGCAAGTCTCTTTACTCGTTCTGTAATACATCGCCCATCAACTAACTCATTAGTCACATTGCTTGCAAGGCTTATAGTGATGTGCATTACCGAGAGGGCCCAGAGATACCTTTGTGACACTCGGAGTGGCAAATCCTAATCTCGATCTATGCCAACTCAACAAGTACCATCGGAGACACCTATAGAGCACCTTTATGATCACCCAGTTACGTTGTGATGTTTGGTAACACACAAAGTGTTCCTCCGGTATTCGGGAGTTGCATAATCTCATAGTCATAGGAACATGTATAAGTTATGAAGAAAGCAATAACAACAAACTAAACGATCATAGTGCTAAGCTAACGGATGGGTCATGTCAATCACATCATTCTGTAATGATGTGATCCCGTTCATCAAATGACAACTCATGTCAATGGCTAGGAAACTTAACCATCTTTGATCAATGAGCTAGTCTAGTAGAGGCATACTAGTGACACTCTGTTTGTCTATGTATTCACATATGTACTAAGTTTCCTGTTAATACAATGCTAGCATGAATAATAAACATTTATCATGAAATAAGCAAATAAATAATAACTTTATTATTGCCCCTAGGTCATATTTCCTTCAACCTGGACTTGATTAACGTTATATTCAAGTTGGATTATTATCAGGTTTAACTTGAAAATAAAATTCACTCCAAGTCATACGATGCCATGATCATCCAACTATTCGATATGCAAAGCATGTATCTCACAAAAATGGATCAACCTTATCAAAATGACTTTCTTGCACTACTCATCATTAACCCTTATTGATTGTACTACACTGGTTATTATCATGCATCATTTTGGTTAACTTATAATTTATATGAAAATCCAATTATCAAAAATAAACTACCATTACTAATCAAAGCACTTTCATTAAGCTAAAACTTTACTCTACTTGACCAAACTAGTTCATGCATTCAACCAGTAACTTAAACAAGCATTTCAAGCATGACAAAGTAACTAGCATTAATCCATATTTATTTAACAAATTTAAATGCATGAAAAATAGCTCATATTTAAGTAGGAAAATCATAGATATTGAAGTTACACCATCCAAATGTTGGTGTGGCTTGCCTTAGTGCCGAGGATGTTCACACTCCTCCTGGATAGCTTCAAGACAAGTCTCTCCCTCTGAAAATATTTAAAAACCACAAAACAAAATATCAAGAACCATTCTGAAAATCACCAAAAATTCTAGGAAGCATGGAAAAATGCACACTTTGGTGTGCGGCTAGGGCTTTCTGAAACAAACACAATGCAAAAAGAATCAACTCATTTGGACTTATAGGCTAAAATTTATCACTGGTCAAAGTTTGGGTCAAATATTTGAATTAATTTGAATAAAACAGAAGACGTCGATGGCGTAAAGCCAGAAGACGCCTCCCCTCGTACCGCTTTAGGTGCGAGTGGAGAGGCTGACAACTGGCCCCACCAGTCAGGAGAGAGAGGGGGAGGGGAAAACTGAGCAAGGCGGTGCTCCGCCGGAGCTCACGCCGGCGAGGAAAGGATCTTGGGAGAAACTAGAGGGATAGAAGTGAAGAGGGGGTCACGGCGTACCTACATGTACCCGTGGCCCATCGAGGGATGGCCGGAGCTACTCGGAATCAAGCTCGCAAGTGGCTGCGGCGGTCAGGACTTGCCGGAGAGGAAGAAGGTGACGGTGAAGGGCGGTTCCAGGGGCTCTACTCTTCCACGCAACACCAGTGGATCTCCAAAGACGCGCCTGAGGGGTCGCTTAAGCTCGAGAGGCTCTGCGGCAGGGTGGATGAGTTGCGGGGATCACCGGCGAGCTCTGGTCGGTGGCGGAGGCCAGAGGCCAGCCCGGCCGGGCTGCGGCTGTGCTACGTGTTCGTGGAGGTTGAGTCATGCCGTGTGAGTCTTCGAAGCGGAGGGAGGGGCTCCATTTATAGCCGGAGGGGAAAGGGGGTACGTGGCACCGCCGGAGCTCTCTGGAAGACAGCGAGCGATGACGAAGGGTGCCAGCGAGGAGGAAAAGGGCTCAACGATCACGTGGGGAGCTGTCCACACTCGCAGACGTGCCTGTGCTTGCTACGGCGTCTCTGGCGTCTGCGAGCGCCAAGGATAGGTCAAGGGTGAAGAGACGAAGCTGGTGGCGCGGCGCGGCAGTCGTCGGTGAGCTTTGGCTCGAGCACGTCCCGAACAGAAGCACTGGCGCGATGCAGAGCTCGTTGAACGCATGCCAGAGCCCGTGTCCACACGCAGTCGCCATGCTGGCATGGCCAAAACGACACCCACGCTAGGCCAAACCTTTTCTGGGCTATTGTTCATGCAATGTTTAGTCTAGGGAGGGTGAGAACTCACTGCCGAGCCGACCAGATGTGACTCAAGCTTGCTGGCAAGTTTCTGGACAGAAACTTGGTCACCATGTTTGGAGGGCTTCTAGAAGGCCATTAGGGCTGATCTCCTGGGGTTAAGGTTTACTTAGGAGGGTAAAGAGGCTCAAGAAAAACCAGCTCTGAAGGATCAAGGAAAAATACACTTCCTGTACAAAGTGCATTTTTGCGCCAGAAGATAAATGATTTCTTGTAGCAAAAATATTACAAAAAGTCATGCAACATTTTTGTTTAGGGAGGTGGGCCAGGGTTCAAAGAATATTCAGGAATTATCTCAAGATTTTTGGAGCAATAAAAATGAGGGTTGCTTTTATGAAAAATATTCATTAGGCCATTTTGGGGTTTCTCAGAGAAATGAGGTTGAATCAGAGGTAGATAGCTCACTTTGGTGGAAGTCAAGGGCAAGCCCAAGGGATAAGTCCAGTTGAATTGATTCCAAAAACTCCAATCCAAAGCAAAGGCAAGTCTAGTCTGGAAAAAGAGAGAAGGCAAAATCCAGGCTGTCACAAATAACAAAGTCCGTTAAGATAGTAACATTTGCAAGTACGATAGGTACATATTCAAAAATACCGATGGGTATGGAAGCTGATTTATCAGCCATTTGCAAAGAGATTTCAGTTGGTGTCAACTTATTCAAATCAAGTCTATCATATAAAGAAAAAGGCATAATACTAATACCGGCTCCTAGATCACATAGAGCTGTTCTAACATAGTTTCTTTTAATGGAGCATGGTATAGTTGGTATTCTTGCATCTTCTAGTTTCTTGGGTATTCCACCCTTAAATGTATAATTTGCAAGCATGTTCGAAATTTCATCTTCCGTTATCTTTCTTTTATTAGTAACAATATCTTTGATATACTTAGCATAAGGAGACATTTTAAGAATATTAGTCAAACGCAAACGTAACAAGACAGGTCTAAGCATTTGAACAAAGCGCTCAAATTCCTCATCATCTTTATTTTTTGAAGCTTTATGATGGAAGGGCATAGGTTTTTGAACCCATGGTTCTCTTTCTTTACCATGTTTCCTAGCAATGAAGTCTATTTTATCATATGTTTTATTTTTAGGTTGTGGGTTATCATGATCAACAACAGGTTCTATCTCCACATCATTATCATTGCTAGTTTGAGCCTCAACATGAACATCATCATTATCATTATTACTAGGTTCATGTTCATCACCAGATTGTGTTTCAGCATCAGAAATAGAAATATCATTTGGATCTAATGTGTGTCTACAATAGGTTCACTAGAAGAATGCAAAGTCCTATCACCATTCTTTTTCTTTTTATTACAAGGAGGACTAGGTGCATCAGTATTAATTCTTTGAGAGTTTTTCTCAATTCTTTTTTACCACCTCTAGTCATGACTCTAAAAATATGATCATTCTTTTTTTCATCTCATTAAGCAAATCATTTTGTTCCTTGAGACCTTGGTCTACCTGGGTTTTTACCATGGAAGCATGTTTACTAACCACCTTAAGATCATTAACAATTCTAAACATATAGTCACTCAAGTGTTCAAGCATATAGGCATTACATTTCAATTGTCTACTAACATATGCATTGAAATTTTCTTGTTTAACAATAAAGTTATCAAATTCATCCAAGTATTGACTAGTAGATTTAGTATAAGGAATATCACCTTCACCAAATATATAGAGAGAATTTACCTCTACTACCTGTGTCGGGTTTTAAGACCATGTATTTCTTCAATAGGTGGTAAATTCTTAACATCTTCAGCTTTAATACCTTTTCTTTCATAGATTTCTTTGCCTCTTGCATATCTTCAAGACTGAGAAATAGAATAACCCTCTTCTTAGGAATTGTGTTTAGGAAGAGTCCAATCATTGTCATTACACAATATATTATTCAATAGTTCTTCAGCTTGTTCAACAGTTCGTTCCCTAAAAACACAACCAGCACAACCATCTAGGTGCTCCCTAGAAGCATTGGTTAGTTCATTATAAAAGTAATGAAGTATTTCATTTTTGTTGAGAGGATTATCAGGCAAAGAATTAACTAATTGGAGAAGCCTCCCCTAGGCTTGTGGGAGACTCTCTACTTCAATTTTCACAAAGTTAATTATTTCCTTTAAAGCATCTTGTTTCTTATGAGTAGGAAAATATTTTTCAGAGAAATAATATATCATGTCCTGAGGACTACGCACACAACCAGGAGTAAGAGAATTAAACCATATCTTCACATCATGCTACTTCTTTTTCCCTTCAAGAGGAAAGGGTGATGCAGCAAATTAGATAAGTATTTCCCTCAGTTAAAAACCAAGGTATCAATCTAGTAGGAGATGCAAGCAGGTCTCCAATCTATGCACCTGCACAAACAATCGAACACTTGCACCCAACGCGATAAAGGGGTTGTCAATCCCTTCACGGTCACTTGCAAGGTGAGGTGCAGGACATGATTCAATGATTGGATGCTCAATTTCGGTTGTATCGATTTCACCTCTTCCATCACTGCGAACATGGATACCTTGGTCTGATGAAGAATAGGCGCTATGTTTCTGCTCTGAACCAGCAAATCAATTCAGTATGAAATTGTCCGAGGCAAAACATGACTGTATCAAATTGTCCAATGCAAATCATGACAAATGCTATGCGGAAGAGACATGTTTAAACCGAAAATAAAAGGTGGGGTATATGTTTACTAGCTGCTTGATATTTGTGCAGACAGAGATGTCTGCCCGTTGCTATTTGGCAAACAAAGTGACCGCAGTTTTGGTTCAACTTCTCAATAAAATAGTATAGTCACTGCATGCAATGCCATTTGAAAATAGACACAAAAAGATTGGACAGTCACTTCATGGACTGCAGAAAAGTAGTATTGTACTATTTATTGGCCAACACTAGGTTCTTCCTTGCTTTGGTCTGATTATACAATGGGAATCATTCTGCCTAAGTTAAAGTTCACATACCCTCATCATATTGAAGTGGATGTTCCTCCATCATGTGTGGTTCATTCTCATGGTTCCAGCTGTTGGTGAAACCACTTATGTTTGCAAGAAGAATTGTAGACTTCGCAAACAAATTTGTCTTTCAATTTGTACTGAATGTTGGCCAAGAGAAGCATCCATGTTAGTAGGAAGAACATATGTTTTTTCTAGATCTTTGCTTTTGGAGCTACATATTTGTATATGATCTGTGAATCATTGAGATGCATTAACATGTTGATCTTATGTACGGGAATCGTCATAGTTGGTTTTGAATTTGGGCTACTAATGTGAACATATTACAATGGCAGGCCTGTGAGTGTGGTGCGAACATTTCGAACGGATCGGCTCTTACTGCAGTGCACAACAGGATCCTTATTTCTGTGTTCTCAGTGTTTACAAGTTACTAACAGTTCCTTATTTCTGTTCGCTTAGTGTTTACAAGTTACTGATCGATCACTAGCTAGCCTACTAATGCACTCCTGGCAGTTTTTGCAACGCAAGATCCGACGTGGCAGTTTTTTGAATAAAAATGCCTACCTCTCAGGAAACTGACAAGATGCTCTGAAGAAAATGACATGGGAATCTGAAGAAACTGCCAGCAAAAACGTTCGCTGGGAGAATCAGATAATGCGATCGTACACGTACACCATCCGACCTACTTGATCCTATAGGTACACTATCTGACCTACTCGATCCTACACGGAAAAATAGCGGATCACGCACGTACTACCTCCTTTCCGGTTTGCACGGCTCAATTCAAAAAATGACCTACTCGATCCTACACGAATAAATAGCAGATCACACACGTACTACCTCCTTTCCGGTTTGTAGGGCTTAATTCAAAAATCTCACCAAACTGCTTATGCATTGAATTCCGTTGACCGCGATGACCGTCGCGTTTCAGGCGACACGCTGCTTTGCCTACCTTCCGTGGGACGTGGATCCTCTGACTTTGTAATCCCTGCCATACCCAGCCATTGAGTCACTAACAGGTGGGCCCCATGCTTTGTGGGACCCATGTGTCAGTGACTCAAAGGTAGGCTAGGCCACGGCAAGGGAACCTCGTCCCATTCCTCCTATAAGTACTGTTTCCCGGCCTTCTTCGGTGGCACCATCACCCAACTCGCCCTATCCTCATAAGCCCCCACCAGCCCAACGTCGCTCGCTACTTATCCTCGCTCTCGCCACGTCTGCCATGCCCCCGCCCGTCCGCGATACGCGACGCTGGAGGTGGTCACCGCCCGAACTAGTGTTAGGTTTTTCACTGGAAGGCAGACGGAGGGAGGAGGCATTCTATCGGTCTTTAAATGGCAATGCGGAGTATGAGGAGTTGCTGGAGCGCGACCGCCTGCCGGAGGAGCAGCGTATCGCCGATTTGTGCCGCCAGCAGGACATGGAGCAGCAGCGCACCGACGCTCTAAGTCACGAGCAAAGCTCCCGCTACTGGGTAGACTACATGGAGGCCGGCGCCCAGCAAATAGCCCTGGAGGCTGTCGGGCACGCATGCGTTCGCGACGCCGAATTTTACTACCAGCTCGTCACATAGGTTTCCTGCTTAGAAGCCGATGCTTCGGTGGACAATGCCGGCATGAAAAGGGCCAACGCGCGCGAGCAACACGCCCTATCGCACCTCTGGCAAGTCCGAGGCGAGGCGGAGGACGCCGGTGCCGGCGTTTAGCGTGTACCGCAGATTGCGGCCGACATCGTCTAGTTAGCTAAGAGTAAGTTAGTACTTGTACACTACTAGAGTATTAGTGGGAGTAGATAGTTAACTTGGCTATGATGGTTGTCAACGTGGAAGTTTAGTACTCTATATCTGGATCATACCTGTTACTTTGCTCTGAATGTTGAACTTTCCATTTGAACGTATGGAATGGGCTATTATTTTTTTAAATGGGTTGTATTTGTCCGCCATGGGTTTAGAGGCTGACTTGTGGGCGTACCAGGTTGACGTGTACACAATCAAGAGCTGATTGTACATCGAGAGGATGACAGCAGGGACCCACTGTCGGTGTCAAAACCGGCGGATCTCGGGTAGGGGGTCCCGAATTGTGCGTCTAGCCGGATGGTAACAGGAGACAAGGGACACGAAGTTTTACCCAGGTTCGGGCCCTCTTGATGGAGGTAAAACCCTATGTCCTGCTTGATTAATATTGATGATATGGGTAGTACAAGAGTAGATCTACCAGGAGATCAAGGAGGCTAAACCCTAGAAGTTAGCCTATGGTATGATGTTGTATGTTCTATGTTGTCCTACGGACTAAAACCCTCCAGTTTATATAGACACCGGAGAGGGTTAGGGTTACACAAAGTCGGTTACAATGGTAGGAGATCTAAATATCCGCATCGCCAAGCTTGCCTTCCACGCCAAGAAAAGTCCCTTCCGGACACGGGACTAAGTCTTCAATCTTGTATCTTCATAGTCCAGGAGTCCGGCTGAAGGTATAGTCCGGCCATCCGAACACCCCCCAATCCAGGACTCCCTCAGTAGCCCCTGAACCAGGCTTCAATGACGATGAGTCTAGCGCGCAGATTGTCTTCGGCATTGCAAGGCGGGTTCCTCCTCCAAGTACTTCGTAAAAGACTGTAACACTAAGGATAGTGTCCGGCTCTACAAAATATGTTTCCACATATTTCCATAGAGAGAATAATATTAACACATATCTAATCTGCTGACATATTCCGCAGCCTGACATCACACTACGGCCAAGCCTTTATTCGAATCGTTTTTACTTCCCCACCTCAACGCGTTTTGCGAAGTGGTTTCGTTGGCACGTCTTGTCAAAGCAGAGATCGTGCCCCTTATTTAAGGGATTCTCATCAATACGGACGTGGGTAACCCAATCATGCCCGTTAACATGTTTTCTCGATTAAAGGCGAGTCCCGAACGATTACGGGGAGGGCTCTTGGTATTCAACCTCTTATAAAGAGACCAAGGCCTTACTCCTTTCTTTCAATCTCAAACAAATTCGCCCGTCTCCTTGAGTTCCAACACCCTATGCTCCAGATTTCGGGCGCCTCGGACTTTCAACAATGTCCGGTTCCGACCTTCAAGGACGATGGATGCCCTCCTCCGTCACGGAGGAGGACGTGCTGAAGTTGAGAGAGGCCAAGTTCTTGACCGGCGAAATTTCGCATAGGCTGCCCGTTCAAGGTCAGGCTTTTAAATCCGGCATTGACTGCCGTGCTCTTCGGACTGTTTTCCTTAGTCCGGCGATGGTCCTTGTTGCGTCGCGGTTTTCCGTTTCCATCCCTAGTTTCGGATGTACTTGGGTCGCTGGTGCTATGTCTTGCCAACCAACTGTCCTCTCCTGCGCAAAAGCGGGTCATGAGGCTTGTTAGTGCGGCCATTGTTCTTGGCTTTTCTTGGCCGAGGTGTCTGGCGAGCCATTCGTCTCGGACATTATGCCTAAAGGCTGCTAAGGCTAGTAAGAAATTTGTTTCCAGAACTGCCGAGCTGACTCTCCGGGTTGTTGAGTTATGTGACTGAGATCGTCTGCATCCGGAGGGCGGACATAGGTCCCTTGAAAATTTGTTCGGAAAGCGTCCTCGAGCTCTTCCCAACTTCCGATGGTGTTTTCAGGAAGGCTTTTAAGCCAATGCCGGGCTGGCCCTTTAAGCTTGAGGGGTAAATATTTTATGGCGTGGAGATCATCTCCTCTGGCCATATGTATGTGGAGGATATAATCCTCGATCCAGACTCCAGTGTCTGTTGTTCCGTCGTATGCCTCTATGTTTACGGGTTTGAATCCCGCTGGAAATTCGTAATCCAGGACCTCATCGGTGAAACATAGGGGGTGTGCGGCACCCCTGTATTTGGGTGTGCCGTGATGTTCGGATACTGGTGTTGTTGCATTACTTGCGAGAGTTTGCTTTCTTGGCCCATAAATAGATCTGGCTGGGCCATCTTTCTGATGTGAATCCTTGAGTGGGTCGCGTGCCGGCTTGAGTGCGGCGCCACTTGCCGCCTTATGCTGGCCATGGGGTCGTCTATCCGACCGGATGGCTTTCTTATTTTTTGAATGCGAGTGCTCTAAGGCCTCTTTGCCGAATTCGGGCAGTAGCTTTCGCTTCGGATAGCTTTTAGTGTGGCGACTGCCGCCGTATTTGTCTGCGGTATTGATTACTTTACTCCATCTAATTCTGAGTGCATCTTCCGTAGTTTTTAGCTTCCGCTTTTGCTTTTTCAGGCTGCGTGCAGTTGCAACGAGCCTTTTATGGAGGTTCTTCTGCTCCGTGGGCTTATCCGGAGTAAGGTCATCCGGAATGCCGTTTTTGCCGGGGACGGGTTGTTCGGTTTCTTTATCCGAGTTGCCCTGTTCGGACGGTTGCTCTGAGGCATGCTCGTCTTCTGCTGGCTCATCCTGCTCTATGGTTGGGTTTGTACCGAGGCGGGGCTTGGAGCGGCGTTTACGCTGCCGCTTTGATTGTTTTTCGAGAGATCGATCCCTCGTTGCCTCCCCGTGTTCCTCGTTCTCGCTTCCTTTAGGTGTATCCACCATGCACACATCATGATATGGGGTGGCTGTCCAATGCCCTATAGGCGTTGGTTCATATGCATCTCCTGCATCGTCGTCCATACCGTCGATGTCTTCGGAGTCAAAATTGAGCACGTCGTTTAAATTATCGACGGTGGCTACCAAATGGGTGGTGGGTGGGTTTTGAATTTCCTCATCATCCGTATCCCGACCTTGCTGACCGTAGTCCGGCCAGGGCTCTCCTGGTAAAGAGAGAGACTTTAGTGACTTTAGGATATCGCCAAAGGGAAAGTGCTGAAAGATGTCCGCAGCGGTGAACTCCATGATAGGCGCCCAATCGGGTTCGATCAGCAGGGGCGCGGAGGGCTCGGAGTCCGAAGAGGAGTCCGGCCACTCGGAGTCACGGGCCTTGCAGAGTGCGGGGCTGGTGTTCGGCTCGATCGCCTCTAAGATCGCAGCCCCCGAGGCAGTGTCCAACCACTCATCCTCGATCGGCACAGTAGGCTCAGAATTAATGGTCGGAAGCGGTGCGTGTGCGGCGTCCAGGGCACTGTCCGACGGCAGAGTTAGATCATGCCCATCGAGACAGTGCGGCATGCCCGGCTGCGGCTCGAATCCGTCGAAGATCATGTCCCCGCGGATGTCAGCCGTGTAGTTTAAACTTCCAAATATGACCTAATGGCCAGGGGCGTAGCTTTCGATCTGCTCAAGGTGGCCAAGCGAATTGGCCCGCAGTGTGAAGCCGCCAAAGACGAAGATCTATCCGGGAAGAAAAGTCTCACCCTGGACTGCATCGTTGTTGATGATCGAAGGAACTCTCAATGAAAGCACCAATGTCGATGTCAAAACCGGCGGATCTCGGGTAGGGGGTCCCGAACTATGCGTCTAGGCGGATGGTAACATGAGACAAGGGACACGAAGTTTTACCCAGGTTCGAGCCCTCTTGATGGAGGTAAAACCCTACGTCCTGCTTGATTAATATTGATGATATGGGTAGTACAAGAGTAGATCTACCACGAGATCAAGGAGGCTAAACCCTAGAAGCTAGCCTATGGTATGATTGCTGTATGTTCTATGTTGTCCTACGGACTATAACCCTCCGGTTTATATAGACACCGGAGAGGGTTAGGGTTACACAAAGTCGATTACAATGGTAGGAGATCTAAATATCCGCATCGCCAAGCTTGCCTTCCACGCCAAGGAAAGTCCCTTCCGGACACGGGACGAAGTCTTCAATCTTGTATCTTCATAGTCCAGGAGTCCGGCTGAAGGTATAGTCCGGCCATCCGAACACCCCCTAATCCAGGAATCCCTCACCCACCAAGATCATGGCAGTACGCAAGCAAGTGCCTCCTTATTTCAAGCCAATAAAAAAATGGCTCCTCCTAATGGATTTCTGACATCTAGGTCTCATGCCACTGTCAACATAGTCAATAAACGAGAGAATTGCACAACGAGTGGCTGAGACCAAGGACCCAGCAGCTCGCCCAGTTATTTTTGTTTTGGGTTAATTTTATAAATGCCACTCCAAATATGGTGATTCCGAGAAATGCCACTACAATTTCAAAACTTTGAAAAATGCCATTTCATGCCATTTCCAGTGGCATTTTTCGAAGTCTGGAGTGGCATTTTTCAAAGTTTGCAAAAAATGCAGTGGCATTTTCCAATGTTTGAAAATTGCAGTGGCATTTTCCAATGTTTGGAAATTGCAGTGGCATTTTTATGAATCGCCATAATTGGAGTGGCATTTATCTAATTTGTTTTTGAGACGAAAGCAGGGTGTCAACTGGGTTGTGCAGGGCACTCTGGCCTGTCCAGACAGCCTTTCCTTTTATGTTTACCACACCAGCCCAGTAGTTTTTTTTTCTTTCTCAAAATGGCTAGCCTAGATTTTTTTATTTGTCAAGTAAGTCACTTTGTCAGGCCTATTGGGCTGCAAATCTTTCAAGACGAGGAGAGCTTCATTCGGCTGGCCGAGAAAATGGCTTATCAGTAATGAGAAATGGGCTGTACAATTTTAAAACACATCAAACCTCCAATTAGTTTCAATTTTTTTTACATTTCGAGATTTTAAATTGCATTGATTTTTATGCGTGGACAATTTGTTGGATTTTATATTGATATACATTTATTTTTACAATCAGTTTAAATTTGACTCGAAATTTCGGGATTAAAAACAGTTCGGACCTCACCGAAATATGCAAAACTTCGTATAATTTTTTAACCATGGCCACAATATGGGCTGTAATGCAAACAAAAAGAATATGGGCTCCAAAAATAACCTTAAGAATTAGCAAATCGACTGTAAATTATTAAAAATAATGGCAGATGGGCTGTATGCTGTTTTCCACATATTTGAGGCTATCCTAAATAAGGTTGACGCACAATCTCTGCTCGTCCTGCTCCAGCCGCTCAAACAACCACTAGTAGAAAAAGGGTCAAACGTGAAGCACATTAGTGCCGGTTTGAATTAGAGCCGGCACTAATGTATACATTAGTGCCGGTTCCAACGGCTAGCCGGGCCGCTCTCATTATTACCGGTTCGTGGCAAACCTTTAGCACCGGTTCGTGCCACGAACCGGTACTAATGAGAGTGGTGGCAGGATATTGTCAGACTGGGGCCCCTCCAGCCCCTTTAGTACCGGTTCTTGGCACGAACCGGTACTAAAGGTCGTCCTACATAAACCCTTCGTCCACCCGAGCTCGCTCTGTTCTTCCCCTTTCCCCTCTCCTCTCTGTTCTTCCCCTCTTCCTCTCGAGCTCATCACACATTTTGCCCAAAATTTGTCAAGATTTGAAGGCCCCCATCCATTCAAATGATCACAAAGGTTAGCAACTTTGTCCTTTCATCTCTCATTGCTAGATTAGCTCTTGCAATGCTTTATATAGTGATTAATTTGTGAGTTTAGTAATTTGGGAGGAAATCTATATATGTGCTAGTATTTGATTTATATGCAATTTGAGGTCAAAAATAACACTTAGTTTGCATTTGTAGGTGTGGTTTACTTAGTGCCTTCTAAATCTCCGTCGTAACCACCGTCGATCGCCCGCACCGTCCCGTCGCAGGCACCACCTTGTGGTGAGCCTCTTGTTCATGAAATTTTATGTAAAAATTGATGATTGTGTGATTTGGATATATAGTTACTCGTATAATTATCTTACCCATACGTTGTTTGTTATACATATAGTGCCATGGTTTTGATATCCGTCCCCGTCGGCCCTCGTCCTTGTTATGATTCGGATGTGGTATATATATTCTCTTTTAAAACTAGTTGCATTTCATGTTTATGACAAATTATGCCCATCAAGTTGACATAGAAATTTTTTCTAGGAGGTATGTGAACCGGAAATTCCAGCCGACCCTATTGTTGAGAGGTTAAATTTAGTTGAAAGAGAAAACGAGTACTTGAAAGAAAAATTGAAAAGAATTGAGGGGGAGAAGATGGAATTGGAGTTGCATGTTGCCGATGTCGTCGATGATCACAAGATCAAGATGGAGAAAATGCGCTTGAAGATTAGAAAGATTAGAAAATATGCCATCAATAGTGAGGCTTGGTATCATTATGCTGTTGGATCAATTGTTACCTTAGTTGCGATCTTGATCGCATTCGTTGTTGCATTTAAATGCTTTAGCTAGAGAGTTATTTGTTTGTTGTATTTAAGTGTTGTATGAACTTAATGTATGAACTTTATGTATGAACTTGTATTAATTTGGTCCATTCGGTGTTGTGTAATGAAGATGAGCCGGCAATGGATGTACGATGACCGATGCTCTCCCCAGTTCGTTGAGGGCGTGCATACTTTTCTGCTTGCGGCTGAGGCAAACAAGCGGGCGGATGGTTTTATGCCTTGTCCATGTGCTGGCTATAAGAATGGTCACAATTACTCTACGTCAAGAACCATTCACGTCCACCTATTTAAGTCCGGTTTCATGCCCCACTATAATGTTTGGACCAAGCACGGAGAAAGAGGGGTTATGATGGAAGACAATGAAGAAGAAGAGGACGACGACAGCTATCCTGGCCATGGGTTCCCTGAATACGATGATACAACAATGGGGGAAGAAGCTAAGCCGGTAATGCGGGAAGAAGCTAAGCCGGCAATGCGGGAAGAAGCTGAAGAAGAGGCATCAGATGAGCCCGTTGATGATCTAGGTCGGGCCATTGCTGATGCAAAGAGAAACTGCGCAAGTGATTTGGAGAAGAAGAAGTTGCAGCGCATGTTAGAGGATCACAAAAAATTGTTGTACCCGAATTGCGTAGGTGACAAGAAAAAGCTGGGCACCACACTGGAATTGCTGCAATGGAAGGCAGAGAATGGTGTATCTGACAAGGGATTTGGAAAGTTGCTGGTAATGATAAAGGATATGCTTCCAAAGGACAACGAATTGCCTGAGAGTACGTACGAAGCAAAGAAGGCTGTCTCCCCTCTAGGGTTAGAGGTGCAGAAGGTACATGCATGCCCTAATGATTGCATCCTCTACCGCGGTGAGTACGAGGATTTGAACGCTTGCCCAGTATGTGGTGCATTGCGCTATAAGATCAGCCGCGATGACCCTGGTGATTTCGAGGGCGAGCGCCCCAGGAAGAAGATTCCTGCCAAGGTGATGTGGTATGCTCCTATAATACCATGGTTGAAACGTTTGTTCGAAAACAAAGAGCATGCCAAGGCGATGCGATGGCACAGAGAAGACCGTAAGAAAGAGGGAAAGTTGAGAGTACCCACTGACGGGTCGCAGTGTAGAAAAATCGAAAGAAAGTACGGGAAGGAGTTTGTAGATGACGCAAGGAGCGTATGGTTTGGTCTAAGCGCAGATGGCATTAATCCTTTTGGGGAGCAGAGCAGCAACCATAGCACCTGGCCTGTGACTCTATGTTTGTATAAACTTCCTCCTTGGTTGTGCATGAAGCGGAAGTTCATTATGATGCCAGTGCTCATCCAAGGCCCTAAGCAACCCGACAACGACATTGATGTGTACCTAAGGCCATTAGTTGAAGAACTCTTACAACTGTGGAATGGAACAGGAGTACGTGCGTGGGATGAGCACATGGGGGAAGAATTTGACATAAAGGCGTTGCTGTTCGTGACCATCAATGATTGGCCTGCTCTCAGTAACCTTTCAGGATAGACAAACAAGGGATACCGCGCATGCACGCACTGTTTGGATGATACCGATAGTATATATTTGGCTAATTGTAAGAAGAATGTGTACCTGGGACATCGTCGATTTCTTCCGAGCAGGCATCCCGTAAGAAAGAAAGGCAAGCATTTCAAAGGTGAGGCGGATCACCGGACGAAGCCTCGCCACCGTACTGGTGCTGATGTGCATGATATGGTCAAGGATTTGAAGGTGGTCTTTGGAAAGGGTCCTGGTGGACAACCTGTTCCGAATGACGCTGACGGACGCGCACCCATGTGGAAGAAGAAATCTATATTTTGGGACCTGCCCTATTGGAAAGACCTAGAGGTCCGCTCCGCAATCGACGTGAGGCACGTGACGAAGAATCTTTGTGTGACCCTGCTTGGCTTCTTGGGCATGTATGGGAAGACAAAAGATACACTTGAGGCACGGGAGGACTAGCAACGTATGCACGGAAAAGACGACAAACATCAGGGTCATGCAAGCTACGCACTTACCAAAGAAGAGAAGGAAATCTTCTTTGAATGCCTGCTCAGTATTAAGGTACCGTCTGGCTTCTCGTCGAATATAAAGGGAATAATAAACATGGCAGAGAAAAAGTTCCAGAACCTAAAGTCTCATGACTGCCACGTGATTATGACGCAACTGCTTCCGGTTGCATTGAGGGGGCTTCTACCGGAAAACGTTCGATTAGCCATTGTGAAGCTATGTGCATTTCTCAATGCAATCTCTCAGAAGGTAATCGATCCAGAAATCATACCAAGGTTAGAGAATGATTTGGTGCAATGTCTTGTCAGTTTCGAGTTGGTGTTCCCACCATCCTTCTTCAACATCATGACGCACGTCCTAGTTCACCTATGCGAAGAGATTAACGTTTTGGGTCCTGTATTTCTACACAATATGTTCCCCTTTGAGAGGTTCATGGGAGTCTTAAAGAAATATGTTCGTAACCGTGCTAGGCCGGAAGGAAGCATCTCCAAGGGCCGTAAAAATGAGGAGGTCATTGATTTTTGTATTGACTTTATTCCTGACCTTAAGCCGATTGGTGTTCCTGAATCGCGGCATAAGGGCAGACTGGATGGAAAAGGCACGCTAGGAGGGGAACAAATAATATGTATGGACGGACATTCTTCTCTCACAGAAGCACACTACACAGTTCTACAGAATTCCGCCTTGGTGGCTCCGTATATGGATGAACACAAGAATTTGCTACGCTCCAAACACCCGGAGCGGTCTAATGACTGGATTACACGTGAACAAACCAGGAGTTTCGCCAGCTGGTTGCAGACACGTACCATGCATGACACCTCTATTGAAGATGACCTGTACTTGCTGTCCCAGTTACCATCTTCGAATATAATGACTTTCAAAGGGTACGAGATAAATGGTAATACATTTTACACGATCGCCCAATATAAGAAGAGCACCAACCAAAACAGTGGTGTCCGCTTTGATGCAGAAACCAAGATGGGAAAGGAAACATATTATGGTTATATACAGGACATATGGGAACTTTACTATCGACGTGGTTTGAAGGTCCCTTTGTTTCGGTGCAAATGGGTCAATATGACACGAGGCGGGGTAACGAAAGACCCGCAGTACGGAATGACAACAGTGGATCTCAACAATCTTGCGTATGCAGACGAACCATTCGTCCTAGCCAATGATGTGGCACAGGTTTTCTATGTGAAGGACATGTCTACCAAGCCAAGAAAAAGAAAATATAAGGAAGCCAATGCATCGTACGATGAGCCAAAGCGGCACATAGTTCTTTCTGGGAAGAGAAACATCGTGGGAGTGGATGACAAGACAGACAAGTCAGAAGATTATGAAAAGTTTGATGAAATTGCTCCATTCACAGTGAATATTGACCCGAGCATCCGGTTAAATGATGAAGATTTTCCATGGTTACGGCGCAAAGGGACACACGCGAAGAAAAAGTTTCACACCCAAAGATCTGGGATGTGATCGGCTTCACTATCATCACTTTCTTCTGTGTTTCACACCCAGAAGGGAATCTCTGTAATAGTTAGGGTAGTTGTGTGTTTTGGCATTTGAAACGCGAAGAAATTTTATGTGCAAACAAATTCTTTCATGCCTTTACTGATTTTTAAAGTTAAGTTATTCACAAACTAGTGACTCACACTAATTTCAAATAATTCAAAATTTAAACTATTCAAATTTGAAAACTACGGGCACTAACAGAAAGTTTGTAATTTTTTGTACCTAAAGCAAAAATATTCACAAAGAAACTCTAAATACACAAAAAAACAACTCAAAAATAAATAAAGCAAAAAAATAAAAAAGCCCGCCTACTAGGCCAGAGCGGCCTGCATACGACTAGAAACCCAACCTGTTGTTCGGTCAGGATACAGGCCCGCAGTGGCCCAATAGGCCCATAGGGCAGCACAGAACATGTAGGCCCAGTAGGTCTGCTTTGGAGAGGAGCTCGAGAGAGCTACCGCACGGGGGTTTATAAACCAGCGCGGTCTCCCCTCGGCTAGCGAGGTGGGACTAAACTTGCCGCACCGCACCTGCGCACCCCCTTTAGTACCGGTTCGTGGCACCAACCGGTACTAAAGGCCCCTTTAGTACCGGTTGGAGCCACCAACCAGTACTAAAGGGGTGCGGTTCCCGCCACTTGGCCTGGCCAAAACAGGCCTTTAGTATCGGTTGGTGGCTCCAACCGGTACTAAAGGTGCCTTCTATATATACAACACTTACGAAAATTTCATTCTCCCTCTGTTTCTTCCTCTGTTTCCCCATTGAAGCACCGCCCGCGCGCCCCGATCAATCGATGCCGTCGCTGTCGCTGCCCCCGTCCCCGTCGCCGCCCCCGTCCCCGTCGCCGCCACGGGCCTGTCCCCGTCGCGCCGTCCCCGCGTCGCCGCCCCCGCCTCGCGCCCCCGGCCGTCGCCTCGCCGTCGCCGTCGCCCCGCTGTGAGCTCTCCCCCTCTAACCCCTCTCCCTCGCCCCCGGCGGCCACCTTGGGCGCCGCCCCTCCCCGAGCCCATACACACACACACAAGCACGATGAACACACACAGACACGTACATATGTATGAATTAATGCATGTATATATTAGTATACGTATTTTGTATGTTTAATTAGTTTAAATTTTTTAGATTATTATTTTTTCACTAGTATATATGTGTGAATGCATGTTAGATGGATATAATTAGTGTTTAATTAGTATGGAAATTTTTTATATAATGTTGTTTTTCAGTTCTTTAATGGATGTATAGAAGTTGTGTTTTCTGGTTTTAGTGTTAGATGCTTAATTAGTATGAAATAACATATAGAATTTTGACATATGCAATGATAGCATAATTAGTGTTATATAGAAATGTTAGAAATTTTAGTTATCAAAATCCATTAAAAATGTTACTTTTTGCGGGCATATAGCTAGTATTTGTTCTCGACGATGCCCGGCCCACATCCTCGTCGTCGAACCGTCCGCGACGACGTCCGGCTGACCCATGTCCGGGACTGGGCTCCGCCGGGCTGGCACTGGGAGGTGCTGCCTGGAGGGGCGCGCCGCTGGATGAGGAACCCGGCCCCGGGTCCCGTCGTCGACCCTGATCTCGTGTGGTGGCGTTCGCGTGGGCCAGTTTCGGTGCGGAGGGAGCCGGCCCCGCCGGAGGTGGTATGTCGCCGTGGCAGGGAGGAGGACGAGCACGTCCATCGCTACATGGTTGCGTTAGAGGGCGGCAGGTTCTCCAATACCTGGCAGTTTCTTCAGGGATCTCACTTCAGCTATGATGCTGTGAGGGTTCCTTCTCTTTGGGTGTCCACCGCCCGTGCAGCAGGAACCGCGAGTGTCCTAGATTCTTCTGTAGTATTCGATCTTTAATTAGCTACCTAGCCAGCGATGTACTATTCAATATTATATATTATTCGAGACGATGTATTCGAGATTATATCTATTATTCGAGACGATGTATTCGAGATTATATCTATTATTCGAGACGATGTAATTTGAATACTAAATTGTTTTATATTTCTTTTGGATTAGTTAAATAAAAGCTATGGCGGACAATACCGACAGAGAGGGAGAACAGACCATGTTCGATATGATACGCGGGCCAGATGATGATCAGAATGAAGAAGATTATGACGGCTCCGAATTTCTAAACAACACCGGAGAGGGTGATATGATATTCGATCGCGACGACCGAATTGATGAAGTCATGAACTACGATTATGACGATGACGAAGAACATGTTGATCCTAAAACAACAAAGACCGGTGAGGTATATATATATTTATATAACCAGGCATCTGGTGATCATCACATGTTTTAAATGAGTTGAAGGTATATTAACGAATCGATCTTTCTTCTTTCAGCCATCCGGATCGAGCAAATCTTCCGGCAACAGGACGAAATGAGGCCCGAACAAAAAGTTGAAGGAGGGCGTGAAGTACAATATCGAGGCAATCAGACCTAATGGCGAACCATTAGCGCCTTAGAAGATTGCGGACAAGTTCGTTCGTCAGTGCGGAGTTCTTGTGAAGGACCAACTCCCGATCTCCCTTCAAGAATGGAGAGAGCCAGCAAAGCCACGTCCAAATGTTACTTTTGTCGACGATAGACAAAAAAAACTGCTTTGGGATACTCTCATGGAACATTTCACCCTACCAGATCATTTCACAGATGCAGATGTGGAGAAAGTCAAGGACGCCGCTCTTAGGAAGATGGCGGTTGCATTCAACAGCCACAAGAATCGTGTATGGGACAAGTACATCAAGGATGGAAGGAAGACTCCAGTATTCGAGGGAACACTAGAGAATCAAAGTGCTCATTGGGACGATTTCGTGAAATTCAAGGATTCAGAATTAGCTAAGGAACGGTCGAGAATAAACAAGAAGAATGCCGAAAAAAGGATAAGTTCCATAAGCTGGGGCCAGGTGGCTACGCGGTGGCAATGCCTAAGTGGGATAAGTCTGAGAAAGAGATGGAGGATGCAGGTGTCACTCCGGTTACTAAGAGTTGGCCCCGCAGGTGCAGGACTTGGTTCTATGCGCATGGGGGGGGATCGAGTTGGACCCGAAGACATGCAAAGTTTCGACGAAGGCATGTCTGAACGGAGCCGACGATAATATACTTGCAGCAATAGAAGAGGCTCGAACGGGGGTGTTCCATCCCAACAGAGAGAACGACGAGCTTACGCGTGCCTTGGGAAATCCTGAACACCCGGGAAGAACACGAGGCAAGGGCGCTATTCCGTGGTATAAGGGGTTTTTGGACTGGAACGCCGACTACAGAACCCGTGCGAGAAGGAAGATTGCGGAGGAGAAGCAGAGGAAGATGGAGGAGGAGAAGAGGAAGCTGGACTATGAACGCCTTCAAGGCCTAGAATCAGCGCACGCGGACTTGGCAGTCAAAATCCAGCGGTAGCAGGAGCAGATCGACTCACTTAGCTAGCAAAGGGGGTCTCAGCAGCTACAGCAGCTAGCGGATGATCCAGCATTGGATACCACCGCCCCATCCATGCCGAGAAGCAGCGTGGGTTCCGCCCCATTTGACGCAATGCTGGATAGATACCCCGTGGATGACATCACGGAGAACACTAACTGCGAGCTACACTTCAAAATTAAGAACATATCCTTGAAGGTGGCGGACGGCGTTGCTTATACAAATTCCCCCGATGCAAGATTCCATTGCAACGCGATTCCAGCAGGCTATGCTTGTGTCGTGGTTAATGAGGTGGTGGACCAATATTCGGGGCTAGAGCTTGACATTCCTGGAGGTGACGAGGAGCACACACTCGGAGAGGCCAAACATCGTATCATCCTATGGAGAAAGGATTGCATCATCTTTCGAAGTCCACCGACACTTCGTCACCCGACTCCTCGTCGAAGTCCGCCACTGATTCAGCAGACTGTCGCTCCTCCAAGTCCACCAACGCGTGAGGCCACTCCTCCTCCTCCAAGTCCGGCAAAGTGTCAGGCCACTCCTCCTCCAAGTCCGACACAGCGTCAGACGTCCACTCCTCCTCCAAGTTCGGCACAACCTCAGGCCACTCCTGCTCCAAGTCCGGCTCAGCTTCAGGCCACTCCTCCTCGTCCAACTCAGCCCCGTCAGCCGTCTCCGCCGCCTCAGCAATCGCAGAAGAGACACCCCGCAGCTATGGTGTGTAGCGGTACGAGTCGAGGTCATAGTACAGGAAGTACAGGCGGAGGCAAGTGATACAAATATGGTCCAAACCTCACTACTCCTCTTCCTGAGAGGGCTTACGACAGGACCGAGGAGCAAACCAATGCCATAGTGCGGGCAGAAGTCGACGCCCATTTTGGACCGAAACCACCACCGCCGCCAAGGGAGAAAGTGCCTATGGAAAAGATTGACCACTTCATTCGTATGGCTCAACCACCAGCTCCTAAGCCTGTTGACACAGACTATGAGCGCCACATCAGGAAGTTAAATCGACAACGTCTATAGAAGGAGGCGAGCTCGAGCTCGAGCAAACAACAAGCAGCTGTCAAAAAATGCGGGAAAACCATTGCCCAGCTGGGAGAACAGGTGGCGCAATCGATCCCCCCGCTTGTTGTACCAACAACACGTGACAGTACGCGCGCCCAATATTATTGTCGGCAAACAGTTTACGTTCCCGAGGTGGGCGATGTTGTAATAACCTAGGAGCATATAATGCAGGTTGAAACTCTCAACATCACTGTTGGACAACTCCTTGAGATCGAGGACATGCATGTGCTTACAGAGGAGGAAATAAAACGGAAATATGCCCGGGGCCAACCTTTGGTCAAGCCAGAAGAGGTCAAGAAGCTCCCAACGAGAATGTATGAATTGCATAAATGGTACATGGACATTACCAAGAGATCCGATCAAGAGTCCCTCATGGTGCAAGTCAAGAAGGATCATTACTACCATCAGAAACCTATGACCGTTGAGTATTCTGAACTGTTTCAGATATACAATCAAGATGCACTCGACAAATCTATCGTCAGTTGCTATTGTCTGTAAGTGATTTCTTTCTGTAATTTAAGTCTCAAGCTAGCTGTAGTGATCCTTTTGATCAATCATTACCTGTAATTATCCTCACTATATTCTTTTATGTGGTATTATGCAGGATGAAGGTGTATGAAATGAGAAAAGGTGGACGCTATGGCATTGGGTTCATTGACCCAAACACCGTTAATGAATACACATGGAAAATAAATCCACATCATGAAAAGCAGGTAGAGGACAACATGCTAGAGTTCCTGAAGAGCCTCAAATATAATGAAAATATACTACTACCTTACAACTTCCAGTGAGTCACACTGTCTTCTACTACAAATTCTCTGTTTTTGCCTACTAGCTAGCTACATGTTTTTGCTTACATATGCCCGCTTAATTAAGACATGAAAACGTGTGTGCATGCAGATTTCACTGGATCTTGTGTATCATTAAAGTTGACGCCGGAACAGTTGAAATACTGGACTCACTACTCAAAGCAAATAGTGACTAAAACATCTTGTTTGGGATAGTCAACAGGTAATTTCAATCATTATTAACTATATATCTCGGCCTATTTAGTTCGTCATTTCATGATATGAACTATTTAACAACCCCTTTATTCATTTTCTTTGTCGGCGGGCAGGGCTTGGGCAAGGTTCATCAGCGTCACTCCAGGCGAATGGAAACGATAGCTGAAATGGTTTCGACCCAAGGTAAGTAATTAAGTAGTACTAGCTAGCTAGCTAGCTGCTATCTCTTTAATTATCATGCTTGATTAATTATTATCTGATCAAATTAAATTCCATTCTCGTAAAGGCCCTGAAGCAGGCGCAGGGGACTGATTTGTGTGCATTCTGTGTTTGCGAGAACATTCGCATGATGGCGTCCGAAAGGAGCAGATCTCAAAGACAGGAATGGGTACGCTTGTCAGAACACTATTCACAATTTTTACACCATTATCGATATCTAGTCACACAACTAATACACATGCATATTGATCTCCTTCTGAACAGTTCACAGAGGTGCGGGACAAGCTCCTAGAAACGGAACGCGTAGAAGCACTTCAAGAGGAAATAGCGGGATTTTTGCTCGACCAGGTCATAAATCCGAAGGGAGAATACTATTACCCGCTACCGCCCCCATCGACCAGGTCATGAACCACTTCCAATTGTCATCGTGCTCCGAAGGCACCAATTAGGCTAATGCCACTGGCTCCAAAGGCAACATGCATATGTAGGAGAAATTGTATATAGCTATACATGTGTGTATGTGTGAATTAATATGGTGGTTTGTGAGACATTGATGATATATATATGATTGGTTCTACTAGAAATTCTATATATATAAATATATATATATGCATAACGTGTACAATGTGTAGTATCATAAAATACCAGCAAATGAAAAAGAATTAAAATGGAAAACACAAAATTAAATGAAAAAGAAATCATAAAACCAAAAACCCCCAAACCTATTAGTACCGGTTGGTGTTACCAACCGGTACTAAAAGGCTCCCGACCCCCGGAGCTGGCTCGTGCCATGTGGTTGCCCTTTAGCACCGGTTCGTGCTGAACCGGTACTAAAGGGGGGGGGGCCTTTAGTGCCCACACTTTAGTGCCGTTTATGGAACCGGCACTAAAGGGCCTTACGAACCGGTGCTATTGCCCGGTTCTGCACTAGTGAACGGCCGTCGTGCTTCTTCAATCTCTGCTCGTCCTGCTCCAGCCGCTCAAACAAGCACCGACGGGACTACCTGCTCCCTCCTCCCGCCATCGGCTATGTTGCCGCGCAGGCCTCACCGCCCCACCGTACTCCCATCGCTGGCCTACCCATCACTCTACTCACCCACACATGTTGTTATTCTCTAGCGACGGCAGACGAACCAGTAAACCCTTGTACACGTACACCCCTCCGTGTCGGAAACAACTGCCGAGTCTTCCCTCGCTCCGTGTCGTTCCCTTCCTAGGCCTCGCTGTCGTCCACCGCCCTGGTGCTCTCGGCGCGGTGTGATCAACATGGTCAACGACCGACATGTATCTGAAGTGGATTGTACGTGGAGAGGCTTGCTACCTCTTGAGCTTGCGTTGGATTTCCCCGAAGAGGAAAGCATGATGCAGCAGAGTAGCGTAAGTATTTCCCTCAGTTTTTGAGAACCAAGGTATCAATCCAGTAGGAGACCATGCGCCAGTCCCTCGTACCTACACAACACAAAGAGCTCCTCGCAACCAATGCGATTAGGGGTTGTCAATCCCTTCACGGTCACTTACGAGAGTGAGATCTGATAGATAATATTTTTGGTATTTTTGGTATAGAGATGCAAAGTAAAAGTAAAAGGCAAAGTAAAAAAGCAAAGTAAAATAGAAGTGATGGAGATTAATATGATGAGAATAGACTCGGGGGCCATAGGTTTCACTAGTGGCTTCTCTCGAGAGCATAAGTATTCTACGGTGGGTGAACAAATTATTGTTGAGCAATTGACAGAATTGAGCATAGTTATGAGAATATCTAGGCATGATCATGTATATAGGCATCACGTCCGTGATAAGTAGATCGAAACGATTCTGCATCTACTACTATTACTCCACTCATCGACCGCTATCCAGCATGCATCTAGAGTATTAAATTAAAAACAGAGTAACGCTTTAAGCAAGATGACATGATGTAGAGATATAAATTCATGCAATATGAAATAAACCCCATCTTGTTATCCTCGATGGCAACGATACAATACATGCCTTGCTGCCCCTTCTGTCACTGGGAAAGGACACCACAAGATCGAACCCAAAGCTATGCACTTCTCCTATGGTAAGAACTACCAATCTAGTTGGCCAAACCAAACGGATAATTCGAAGAGACTTGCAAAGATAACCAATCATACATAAAAGAATCCAGAGAAGATTCAAATATTATTCATAGATAGACTTGATCACAAACCCACAATTCATCGGTCTCAACAAACACACCGCAAAAAGAAGAAGATTACATCGAATAGATCTCCACAAGAGAGGGGGAGAACATTGTATTGAGATCCAAAAAGAGAGAAGAAGCCATCTAGCTGCTAACTATGGACCCGAAGGTCTGAGGTAAACTACTCACACTTCATCGGAGAGGCTATGATGATGTAGAAGCCCTCCGTGATGACGACCCTCTCGGGTGGAGCTCCGGCACAGGCCCCAAGATGGGATCTCCTGAATAAAGAAAGTTGCGGCGGTGGAATTAGGTTTTTGGCTCCTATTTTGTTCGTTTGGGGGTACGTGGATATATATAGGAGGAAGAAGTACGTCGGTGGAGCGTCGAGGGGCCCACGAGGCAGGGGGCGTGCCCTAGAGGGGGGGGGGCCCTACCTTCGTGACCACCTTTGGCATTCCTTGGCGTAGGGTCCAAGTGTCCTGTGTCATATTCGGGAAGAAAATCACGTTCCAAAAAGGATTTTTCTGTTTGGACTCCGTTTGATATTCCGTTTCTTCGAAACACTGAAATAGGCAAAAAACAGCAATTCTGGGCTGGGCCTCCGGTTAATAGGTTAGTCCCAAAAATAATATAAAAGTGGAAAATAAAGCCCAATATAGTCCAAAACAGTAGATAATATAGCATGGAGCAATCAAAAATTATAGATACATTGGAGACGTATCAGGCATCCCCAAGCTTAATTCCTGCTCGTCCTCGAGTAGGTAAATGATAAAAAGAGAATTTTTTATGCGGAGTGCTACTTGGCATAATTTCAATGCAAAATTTCTTAATTGTGGTATGAATATTCAGATTCGAAACATTCAAGACAAAAGTTCATATTGACATAAAGAATAATAACACTTCAAGCATACTAATAAAGCAATTATGTCTTCTCAAAATAACATGGCCAAAGAAAGTTATCCCTACAAAATCATATAGTCTCGCTATGCTCTATCTTCACCACACAAAGTATTTAAATCATGCACAACCCCGATCAAAAGCCAAGAAATTGTTTCATACTCTAACTTTTTCAAAACTTTTTCGATCTTCACGCAATACATGAGCGTGAGCCATGGATATAGCACTTATATGGGATAGAATGGTGGTTGTGGAGAAGATAAAAAGAGGGGAAGATAGTCTCACATCAACTAGGCGTATCAACGGGCTATGGAGATGCCCATCAATAGATATCAATGTGAGTGAGTAGGGATTGCCATGCATGCACTAGAGCTATAAGTATATGAAAGCTCATCAAAAGAAACTAAGTGGGTGTGCATCCAACTCGCTTACTCACGAAAACCTAGGGCAATTTGAGGAAGCCCATCATTGGAATATACAATCCAAGTTCTATAATGAAAAATTCCCACTAGTATATGAAAGTGACATAACGAGAGACTCTCTATAATGAAGATCATGGTGCTACTTTGAAGCACAAGTGTGGTAAAAGGATAGTAGCATTGTCCCTTCTCTCTTTTATCTCTCATTTTTTATTTTTTTATTTGGGCCTTTTCACTTTTTTTATGGCCTCTTTTTTTTCGTCCGGAGTCTCATCCCGACTTATGGGGGAATCATAGTCTCCATCATCCTTTCCTAACTTGGGACAATGCTCTAAAAATGATGATCATCACACTTTTATTTTTCTTACAACTCAAAAATTACAACTCGATACTTAGAACAAGCATGACTCTATATGAATGCCTCCGGCGGTGTACCGGGATATGCAATGAATCAAGAGTGACATGTATGAAAGAATTATGAACAGTGGCTTTGCCAAAAATACGATGTCAACTACATGATCATGCTAGCAATATGACAATGATGGAGCGTGTCATAATAAACGAAACGGTGGAAAGTTGCATGGCAATGTATCTCGGAATGGCTATGGAAATGCCATGATAGGTAGGTATGGTGGCTGTTTTGAGGAAGGTATATGGTGTGTGTATGATACTGGCGAAAGGTGCGCGGTATTAGAGAGGCTAGCAATGGTGGAAGGTTGGGAAAAAGTGCGTATAATCCATGGACTCAACATTAGTCATAAAGAACTCATATACTTACTGCAAAAATCTAGAAGTTATCAAACCAAAGTATTACGCGCATGCTCTAGGCGGATAGATTGGTAGGAAAAGACCATCGCTCGGCCCCGACCGCCACTCATAAGGAAGACAATCAATAAATAAATCATGCTCTGACTTCATCACATAACGGTTCACCATATGTGCATGCTACGGGAATCACAAACTTTAACACAAGTATTCTTTAAATTCCCAACTACTTAAACTAGCATGACTCTAATATTATCACCTCCATATCTCAAAACAATTATCATGCTTCAATATTCTTTTAGTATTCAACACACTTCAAAAGAAAATTCACAAATCATGAACACCAAGCATATTAACATTAAGCAATTTACCATGCTATTAAGACTCTCAAAATTATTTAAGTGAAGCATGAGAGATCAATAGTTTCTTTAAAACAAACCACCACCGTGTTCTAAAAGATCTAAGTGAAGCACATAGAGCAAAATTATAACGCTCAAAAGATATAAGTGAAGCACATAGAGTATTCTATCAAATTCCAATTCATGTATGGCTCTCTCAAAAGGTGTGTACAGCAAGGATGATTGTGGCACACTAACAAACAAATACACAAATAATACAAGACACTCCAAGCAAAACACATATCATGTTGGTGAATAAAAATATAGCTCCAAGTAAATTACCGATGGAAGTGGACGAAAGAGGGGATGCCTTCCGCGGCATCCCCAAGCTTTGACTTTTTGGTGTTCTTGGATTATCTTGGGGGTGCCATGGGCATCCCCAAGCTTAGGCTCTTGCCACTCCTTGTTCCATAATCCATCAGAAGATTTCACCCAAAACTTGAAAACTTCACAACACAAAACTCAACAGAAATCTCGTGAGCTCCGTTAGAGAAAGAAAACAAAAGACTACTTCAAAGTACTGTAATGAACTCATTCTTTATTTATATTGGTGTTAAACCTACTGTATTCCAACTTCTCTATGGATCATAACATATTTTACTAACCATAGATTCATCAAAATAAGCAAACAACTCACGAAAAACAGAATGTGTCAAAAACAGAACAGTCTGTAGTAATCTGTAACTAACGCAAAATTTTGGAACCCAAAAAATTCTACCAAAATTAGAAGGCCTAGACAATTTGTTTATTAATCAGCAGAAATTGGAATCAGTATTTTATCGCATTCTTATGATTTTTAATAATTCGGGCACTGAACGCAAAGTTTCTGGAAATTACAGCAAGATCAAACAACTATCATCCAAGAAGATCGAATAGGTCTAGCTTGGCACAAACACTAATTAAAACACAAAACCACATCCAAACAGAAGGTAGATTGGTTATTTATTCCCTAACAGAATAGAACACAAAAAACTAAAAATAAAATTGGGTTGCCTCCCAACAAGCGCTATCGTTTAACGCCCCTAGCTAGGCATAAAAGCTAGGATAGATCTAGGTTGTGCCGTAATAATAAGATAGATCGGTGAAGCTCATTTCATATTCTCTACGTTCGGCAGTGAGTTTCCTTTGAGGCAAACAAAAGTACTCAAAAGGGCTAAATTTAATAGGATAAAAGTCCCCAAGATCAATTTTAGGAGGTATAGGTTCCTCTTTCGGCCCTTCATATTGCACAACCAATTCATCATTATAAGCATTCTTTTGACAGAACCTTGTGAGCCTAAACTCAAAAGAGCATCCTAACTCATTATTTCGAATAGCCAAATCATCATTAAGTTCAGAAATTCTATCAATTAAAATATTGGTAGGCACCTTTTTTCTAAGGTTTTCATTGAAAGCAACATAGTCAAGAGATTGAAAGGGCATAATTTCTTCTTGAGCAAAGAGGATAGATTCTATGGGAGGACGACCAGCGTCCACCCTATAGTGCGCAAAGATTTCTTTGGCTTCTTTTATTATGAATCTGAATTCATGAGCCAAAAAGATAGTAGCGGCACTCTTAACAGAAGAATGCTTGATATTAGAAAATTCTAGGAAAATTCTTTGTATAGATGGGTGCATATGCATAAATTGCCTTTCAAGTTCAACGATAAGCATGGCAATAGCGTCCGCAAGACTACTAGTTCTATGGAGTATAGAACCACCCATAGAGGGCAAGGCACCGGCACAAGTAAAGAAATCTTGAATAACTCCTTTTCCAATAATATTACCACAACCGATTCGAAATATTTTTGTATGGTAGGTAGGGGGTTCTTCAGCTGGAGCATCAGAATTTTCCATGATGTTGTTATCTCCCATATCGGCGACAACTTCCCCAATTTCAGACATAGCGACAAACAAGCAATCCAACACACGAGCAAACAAAAGGCAACGGAGAAAAAGGCAAACGGAGAAGGAGAAGGAGAAGGAGAAGGAGGAGGCGAATAAAATGGCAAGGGTGAAGTGGGGGAGAGGAAAACGAGAGGCAAATGGCAACTAATGTAATGCGGGAGATAGGGATTATGATGGGTACTTGGTATGTTGACTTTTTGCGTAGACTCCCCGGCAACGGCGCAAGAAATTCTTCTTGCTACCTCTTGAGCTTGCGTTGGATTTCCCCGAAGAGGAAAGGATGATGCAGCAGAGTAGCGTAAGTATTTCCCTCAGTTTTTGAGAACCAAGGTATCAATATAGTAGGAGACCATGCGCAAGTCCCTCGTACCTACACAACACAAAGAGCTCCTCGCAACCAACGCGATTAGGGGTTGTCAATCCCTTCACGGTCACTTACGAGAGTGAGATCTGATAGATAATATTTTTGGTATTTTTGGTATAGAGATGCAAAGTAAAAGTAAAAGGCAAAGTAAAAAGCAAAGTAAAATAAAAGTGATGGAGATTGATATGATGAGAATATTCCCGGGGGCCATAGGTTTCACTAGTGGCTTCTCTCGAGAGCATAAGTATTCTACGGTGGGTGAGCAAATTACTGTTGAGCAATTGACAGAATTGAGCATAGTTATGAGAATATCTAGGCATGATCATGTATATAGGCATCACATTCGCGACAAGTAGATCGAAACGATTCTGCATGTACTACTATTACTCCACTCATCGACCGCTATCCAGCATGCATCTAGAGTATTAAGTTAAAAACAGAGTAACACTTTAAGCAAGATGACATGATGTAGAGAGATAAATTCATGCAATATGAAATAAATCCCATCTTGTTATCCTCGATGGCAATGATACAATACGTGCCTTGCTGCCCCTTCTGTCACTGGGAAACGACACTGCAAGATCGAACCCAAAGCTAAGCACTTCTCCCATGGCAAGAACTACCAATCCAGTCGGCTAAACCAAACGGATAATTCGAAGAGACTTGCAAAGATAACCAATCATACATAAAAGAATTCAGAGAAGATTCAAATATTATTCATAGATAGACTTGATCATAAACCCACTATTCATCGATCTCAACAAACACACCACAAAAAGAAGAAGATTACATCGAATAGATCTCCACAAGAGAGGGGGAGAACATTGTATTGAGATCCAAAAAGAGAGAAGAAGCCATCTAGCTACTAACTATGGGCCCGAAGGTCTGAGGTAAACTACTCACACTTCATCGGAGAGGCTATGATGATGTAGAAGCCCTCCGTGATGACGGCCCTCTCCGACGGAGCTCCGGAACAGGCCCCAAGAAGGGATCTCGTGGATACAGAATGTTGCGGCGGTGGAATTAGGTTTTTTGCTCCTGTTCTGTTTGTTTGGGGGTACGTGGATATATATAGGAGGAAGAAGTATGCCGGTGGAGCGTCAAGGGGCCCACGAGCAGGGGGCGTGCCCTAGAGGGGGGGGGGCGCCCCCTACCCTCGTAACCGCCTCCGGTGTTCCTTGGCGTAGGGTCCAAGTCTCCTGTGTCATATTCGGGAAGAAAATCACGTTCCAAAAAGGATTTTTCTGTTTGGACTCCGTTTGATATTTCGTTTCTTTGAAACACTGAAATAGGCAAAAAATAGCAATTCTGGGCTGGGCCTCTGGTTAATAGGTTAGTCATAAAAATAATATAAAGGTGGAAAATAAATCCCAATATAGTCCAAAACAGTAGATAATATAGCATGGAGCAACCAAAAATTATAGATACGTTGGAGACGTATCAAGGCTGAGAGCTGGGTCCACGGCCGCACACAAGGAAATGCCTCCTTATTACGCGCATAATAATGATCCTCCACCTGACATCTGGGACCCACCGAAAGGGCCTCTGTATTTCGTGAAAAAAAAGTTCCAGCCGCTGACAACTCGAATCCGCCAGCTATATCTTCGCACGCAACGAAGTGCCTCCTTATTACGCACAAAAAAATGAATACTCCCCCTGCTAGCTGGGACCTAGCTTAGTGGGAGGCTGACTTGTGGGCCTACAAAGTTTACGGGGAAGGAGGACTTTGTCAACTTATTCAATATGAATGATTTTAACTCCAGTGACCGTACGATGTCCATCCAACGGCCGTAGTGCTTCTTCAACCTCTTGTCTTCTTGCTCCAGCCGCCCAAAGTAGTGTCGGTCTGCCGCCTGCTCCTGCCTCCTGTGACCAACTGTAATGCCACGGAGGCCTCACTGCCCCCTACTACTTCCACCGTTGGCCAGACCATCCCTCCACTCAACCACCCCCCCTGTTATTCTGCAGTGACGGCAGCCTCACACCGCAGCTGAACCAATGAACCCTCGTACTCCTTTCTGCGTGGGCATCCACTGCCGCATTTTCCCCGGCTCCGCTTCGTCCCCTTCCTAGGCGTCGCCGTCGTCCACCGACTTGGTGCATTCGGCGCGGCGTGGTCAATATGGTCAACGACGGACTTCCATCGGAAGAGTACTGTACATGGAGAGGCTGACAGCTGGATCCACGGCCGCAGCAAGGAAGTGCGTCCTTATTACGTGGAAAATGTTGATTCCTCCACCTGACACCAGGGACCCACCGGACGGGCCACCGTATTTCGCAAAAAAAATGTTTCCCCCTGATGCTGGGACCTACCATCTACATCTTTGCACGCAATGAAGTGCGTCCACATTACAGGAAAAAAACGATTTGCCCCTGACTGCTGTGACCCACCAGCTACATCTTAACACGCAAGAAAGTGCCTGATAGTCGGGACCCACCTGGTCGAAGCGTACATAGCATTGTCATTCTAGTTGTGAACGTGTACATACATACTGGACGACGTAGAGGCACGCACCTGTCGTAGTAGAGGCATGCACATAGAATGTACACGTACGTAAAACGGCCATGGTGCAAGAAAGTAAATACGGCCACGTACGCACATACGGGCGGGGTCTCGAAAGCCTACTCACGCATACGTACGGACAAGGCTTGTGTACATGGCTGGCTCGGAATGGAGAAACTGCGTCGTCGTCGTGTTCATGGGGAGGCAAAGGAATGCGTCGTGTTCATCGGGATGCAACGGAACACGTGCTGTTCATCGGGAGCCAACCGGTGGCTTGGACGGAACAACCGATGGAAACGAGGCCTGGCGTACCGTAGAACGGAGGAATCGGCATTGTGTTCGACCGGCCACGGTCGAAACGGGATTCTGTTCATCGGGAGGGGACTGGCGTATAGCACAACAGAGGTAACGAACTTCTGTTGGACCTCCTACGGTCGAAATGGGGTCCTGTTGATCGGGAGGGGTGTGGCGTACCGCAAAACGGAGGAAACGGACTTGTGTTGGAGCACTACGGTCAAAACAGGGGTCCTGTTTATCGGGAGGGGTGTGGCATACCGCGAAACGGGACTCCACGGGATACTGTTCATCTCCATCGTCGACCTCCTCCAGCCTCCACGGGCTACTGTTCATCCACCGTGGACCTCCTCCGGCCTGCACCTCTGATACGTCTCCAACGTATCTATAATTTTTGATGTATCGTGAGCTTTGCTATTATAGTTGGATCTTATGTTTCTTCTCCCCTCTACTCTCTTGTAATGGATTGAGTTTTCCCTTTGAAGTAATCTTATCGGATTGAGTCTTTAATGACTTGAGAACAGTTGATGTATGTCTTGCTGTGCGTATCTGTGTGTATTTCTTGGTGATCAACTTGCGGGTTCCGCCCATGAACCTATGCATAGGGTTTGGCACATGTTTTCGTCTTGGTTCTCTGGTAGAAACTTTGGGGCACTCTTTGAGGTTCTATGTGTTGGTTGAATAGATGAAACTGAGATTGTGTGATGCATATCGTGTAATCATACCCACGGATACTTGAGGTGACATTGGAGTATCTAGGTGACATTAGGGTCTTGCTTGATTTGTGTCTTAAGGTGTTATTGTAGTACGGACTCTAGGGCTGTTTGTGACACTTATAGGAATAGCCCAACGGATTGATTGGAAAGAATAACTTTGAGGTGGTTTCGTACCCTACCATAATCTCTTCGTTTGTTCTCCGCTATTAGTGACTTTGGGGTGATTTTTTGTTGCATGTTGAGAGATAGTTATATGATCCTATTATGTTATTATTGTTGAGAGAACTTGCACTAGTGAAAGTATGAACCCTAGGCCTTGTTTCCTATCATTGCAATACCATTTACGCTCACTTTTACCACTTGTTACCTTGCTGCTTTTATATTTTCAGATTACAAAAACCTATATCTACCATCCATATTGCACGTGTATCACCATCTCTTCGCCGAACTAGTGCACCTATACAATTTACCATTGTATTGGGTGTGTTGGGGACACAAGAGACTCTTTGTTACTTGGTTGCAGGGTTGCTTGAGAGAGACCATCTTCATCCTATGCCACCCACGGATTGATAAACCTTAGGTCATCCACTTGAGGGAAATTTGATACTATCCTACAAACCTCTGCACTTGGAGGCCCAACAACGTCTACAAGAAGAAGGTTGTGTAGTAGACATCAAGCTCTTTTCTGGCGTCGTTGCCGGGGAGGCTAGGTAAGCAGCACTCACACCCCGTCAATTAAGCTCTTTTCTGGCGCCGTTGCCGGTGAGGTGAGTGCTTGAAGGTATATATTTAGATCTTGCAATCGAATCTTTCTGTTTCTTGTTTTAGCACTAGTTTAGTTTATAAAAGAAAACTAAAAAATGGAATTGAGTTTACCTCATACGCTTCATCTTTTTAATATCTTTTGTGAGTATGATAGGAAGGAAAATTGTGCCAAAGTGTTAGAAGAAGTAAGCATTAAAATGTTTGGCACTAAATCTTTATATGATGAGCATGATTGCAATGTTGTTAGTATGAATTCCTTGAATATCCATGATGCTAATGATATGCAAAGCCACAAGCTTAGGGAAGCTATGTTTGATGAAGATGCTATTTTTTTCCCCCCAAGCTTTGATGAGCAAATTTACTATGATGAAAGCATGCCTCCTATCTATGATGATTATTGTGATGACACTTATGCTTTAGAGGATAATGATAACCATGAAACTTGTCATCTTGATCTTAATTTTCAATCATATGATAGTTATTCTGTTGAGTTTGCTCCCACTACTATTCATGAGAATAAATTTGCTTATGTGGAGAGTAATAAAATTTCTATGCTTGTGCATCATGAAAAGAATGCTTTATGTGATGCTTATATTGTTGAATTCATTCATTATGCTACTGAAAATTATTATTAGGGAGGAATATATGCTTGTAGGAATTGCAATAATATCAAGTTTCCTCTCTATGTGCTTAAAGTATTGAAGTTATGCTTGTTTTGCCTTCCTATGCTAGTTGATTATTGTTCCCATAAGTTGTTTGCTCACAAAATCCCTATGCATAGGAAGTGGGTTAGACTTAAATGTGCAAGTCATATTCTTCATGATGCTCTCTTTATGTTTCAATTCTTATCTTTTGTGTGAGCATCATTGAAATCATCATGCCTAGCTAGAGGCGTTAAACGTTAGCGCTTGTTGGGAGGCAACCCAATTTTATTTTTGTTTCTTCCTTTTTGGTTCTGTTTAGGAATAAATAATCCATCTAGCTTCTGTTTAGATGTGCTTTTATGTTTTAATTAGTGTTTGTGCAAAGTAGAACCTTTGGGAAGACTTGGGTGAAGTCTTTATGATCATGCTGTAAAAAACAGAAACTTTGGCGCTCACGAGATTAGCTAGACAAATTCCTTAGGTCCACCAATTTATTTTAGAATTTTTGGAGTTCCATAAGTTTGCGTTAGTTACAGATTACTATAGACTGTTTTGTTTTTGATAGATTCTGTTTTTCGTGTGTTGTTTGCTTATTTTGATGACTCTGTGGCTAGTAAAATAGTTTATAAACCATAGAGAAGTTGGAATACATTAAGTTTAACACCAATATAAATAAAGAATGAGTTCATTACAGGACCATGAAGTGGTGTTTTCTTTTCTTTCACTAACGGAGCTCATGAGTTTTCTGTTAAGTTTTGTGTTGTGAAGTTTTCATGTTTTGGGTAAAGATTCGATGGACTATGGAATAAGGAGTGGCAAGAGCCTAAGCTTGGAGATGCCCAAGGCAACCCAAGGTAATATTCAAGGATAACCAAGAGACTAAGCTTGGGGATGCCCCGGAAGGCATCCCCTCTTTCGTCTTCGTTCATCGGTAACTTTACTTGGAGCTATATTTTTATTCACCACATGATATGTGTTTTGCTTGGAGCATCATTTTATTTTCTTTAGTTTTGCTTGCTGTTTGAATAAAACACCAAGATATGAAATTCTTAAATGGGAGAGTCTTCACATCGTTCCATAATTATTTAACTACTCATTCATCTTCACTTATATCTTTCGGAGTAGTTTGTTGTTTGCTCTAGTGCTTCACTTATATCCTTTTAGAGCACGCTGGTGGATTTGTTTTATAGAAACTATTGGTATCTCATGCTTCACTTAGATTATATTGAGAGTCTTAAATTGCATGGTAATTCTCTTAAATAATCCTAATATGCTAGGTATTCATGTTTAGTAAAAACATTGTTATGAGTGTCTTGAATGCTAAGAAACGTTTGATGCTTGATAATTGTTTTGAGATATGAAGATGGTGATATTAGAGTCATGCTAGTTGAGTAGTTGTGAATTTGAGAAATACTTGTGTTAAAGTTTGTGATTCCCGTAGCATGCACGTATGGTGAACCGTTATGTGATGAAGTCGGAGCATTATCTATTTATTGATTGTCTTCCTTATGAGTGGCGGTTGGGGACGAGCAATGGTCTTTTCCTACCAATCTACCCCCCTAGGAGCATGCACGTAATACTTTGCTTTGATAACTTGTAGATTTTTGCAATAAGTATATGAGTTCTTCATGACTAATGTTGAGTCCATGGATTATACACACTTTTCTTCGTTCCACCATTGCTAGCCTCTCTAATACCGCGCACTTTCCGCTGGTATCATACACCCACCATATACCTTCCTCAAAACAGCCACCATACCTACCTATCATGGCATTTCCATAGCCATTCCGAGATATATTGCCATGCAACTTTCCACCGTTCCGTTTATTATGACACGCTCCATCATTGTCATATTTCTTTGCATGATCATGTAGTTGACATCGTAATTGTGGCAAAGTCACCATTCATAATTCTTCCATACATGTCATTCTTGATTCATTGCATATCCCGGTACACCGCCGGAGGCATTCATATAGAGTCATATCTTGTTCTAAGTACTGAGTTGTAATTCTTGAGTTGTAAGTCAATAAAAGTGTGATGATCATCATTATTAGAGCATTGTCCCAGTGAGGAAAGGATGATGGAGACTATGATTCCCCCACATGTCGGGATGAGACTCCAAATTAAAAAAAAGAGGCCATAAAAAAAAGAAGGCCTAACCAAAAAATAAAAAAATAAAAGAATGAGAGAAAAAGAGAGAAGGGACAATGCTACTATCCTTTTACCACACTTGTGCTTCAAAGTAGCACCATGATCTTCATGATAGAGAGTCTCCTATGTTGTCACCTTCATATACTAGTGGGAATTTTACATTATAGAACTTGGCTGGTATATTCCAATGATGGGCTTCCTCAAAATGCCCTAGGTCTTCGTGAGCAAGAGAGTTGGATGCACACCCACATAGTTTCTTTTGTTGAGCTTCCATACACTTATAGCTCTAGTGTATCCGTTGCATGGCAATCCCTACTCACTCACATTGATATCTATTGATGGGCATCTCCATAGCCCGTTTCTACGCCTAGCTGATGTGAGACTATCTTCTCCTTTTTTTCTTCTCCACAACCATCATTCTATTCCACCTATAGTGCTATGTCCATGGCTCACGGTCATGTATTGCGTGAAGATTGAAAAAGTTTGAGAACATCAAAAGTATGAAACAATTGCTTGGCTTGTCATGGGGTTGTGCATGATTTAAATATTTTGTGTGATGAAGATAGAGCATAGCCAGATTATATGATTTTGTAGGGATAGCTTGCTTTGGCCATGTTATTTTGAGAAGACATGATTGCTTTATTAGTATGCTTGAAGTATTATTATTTTTATGTCAATATAAACTTTTGTCTTGAATCTTTCGGATCTGAATATTCATACCACAATTAAGAAGAATTACATTGAAATTATGCCAAGTAGCACTCCGCATCAAAAATTCTGTTTTTATCATTTACCTACTCGAGGACGAGTAGAAATTAAGCTTGGGGATGCCTGATACGTCTCCAACGTATCTATAATTTTTGATTGCTCTATGCTACATTATCTACTATTTTGGACAATATTTGGCTTTATTATCCACTTTTATATTATTTTTGGGACTAACCTATTAACCGGAGGCCCAGCCCAGAATTATTGTTTTTTGCCTATTTGAGTGTTTCGAAGAACAGGAATATCAAACGGAGTCCAATTGACCTGAAACTCCAGGGAACCTATTTTTTGACCAGAAGAAGCCCACGGAGTACCGGAGTTGCACCAGGGGAGTCCCGGGCTGCCCACGAGGGTGGGGGGCACGCCCACCCCCCTAGGGCGCCCCCTGCCTCGTGGACAGCCCGGAGGTCCACCGACGTACTTCTTCCTCCTATATATACCCATATACCCTAAAAACTTCGGAGAACAGAATAGACCGGGAGTTCCGCCGCCGCAAGCCAATGTAGCCACCAAAACACAATCGGGACCCTGTTCCGGCACCCTGCCGGAGGGAGGAACCCTCACCGGTGGCCATCTTCATCATCCCGACGCTCTCCATGACGAGGTGGGAGTAGTTCACCCTCGGGCTGAGGGTATGTACCAGTAGCTATGTGTTTGATCTCTCTGTCTCGTGTTCCTGATTTGCCATGATCTTGGTATATCGCGATCTTTGGTATTATAGTTGGATCTTATGTTTCATCTCCCCCTCTACTCTTTTGTAATGGATTGAGTTTTCCCTTTGAAGTAATCTTATCGGATTGAGTCTTTAATGACTTGAGAACACTTGATGTATGTCTTGCCGTGCGTATCTGTGGTGACAATGCGATATCACATGATTCACTTGATGTATGTCTTGGTGATCAACTTGTGGGCTCCGCCCATGAACCTATGCATAGGGGTTGGCACACATTTTCGTCTTGATTCTCCAGTAGAAACTTTGGGGCACTCTATGAGGTTCTATGTGTTGGTTGAATAGATGAAACTGAGATTGTGTGATGCATATCGTGTAATCATACCCACGGATACTTGAGGTGACATTGGAGTATCTAGGTGACATTAGGGTCTTTCTTGATTTGTGTCTTAAGGTGTTATTGTAGTACGAACTCTAGGGCTGTTTGTGACACTTATAGGAGTAGCCCAACGGATTGATTGGAAAGAATAACTTTGAGGTGGTTTCGTACCCTACCATAATCTCTACGTTTGTTCTCCGCTATTTGTGACTTTGGGGTGACTTTTTGTTGCATGTTGAGAGATAGTTATATGATCCAATTATGTTATTATTGTTGAGAGAACTTGCACTAGTGAAAGTATGAACCCTAGGCCTTGTTTCCTATCATTGCAATACCGTTTATGCTCACTTTTACCCCTTTTTACATTGCTGTTCTTATATTTTCAGACTACAAAAACCTATATCTACCATCCATATTGCACTTGTATCACCATCTCTTCACCGAACTAGTGCACCTATACAATTTAGCATTGTATTGGGTGTGTTGGGGACACAAGAGACTCTTTGTTACTTGGTTGCAGGGTTGATTGAGAGAGACCATCTTCATGCTGCGCCTCCCACAGATTGATAAACCTTAGGTCATCCACGTGAGGGAAATTTGCTACTATTCTACAAACCTCTGTACTTGGAGGCCCAAAAACATCTACAAGAAGAAGGTTGTTTAGTAGACATCAACCTCCGACTGTTCATCCACGGGCTCCTGTCCATCCAGCCTCCACCACTCCTCTACCGGCTACTTTTCAACCAGCCCTCTCCACGGGGTCCTATTCAACCACCCCTCCACGGGCTACTGTTCATCCATCCCTCCACCGGCTACTTTTCAACAAGCCCTCCACGGGGTCGTCCTATTCATCTAGCCCTCCACGGGGTCATGTTCATCCACCCCCAACCGGCTCGACCGGGGTGCTGTTCATCCAGAGGCAACACCACGGGGTCCTGTTCATCCACCCCCATCAGGAACTGTTCATCCAAACATCCCCAACAACACTCATTGTTCATCAAGGGAATGAGGCAGCAGGGTTCGATCGGCTTAAGTTAGCAGCAGTAGCGAAGGAATCACTCGGGTTCAGTTAACAGCAAGGGTTCGATCGCTCGGGTTTATCAACGTAGCTAGTGCAATCGCTCGGGTTCAGTTAGAGCCCAACGCCTCGCTCGGGTTCAGTTAGAGACTAACGCCTCGCACACATACGCATACGTGTGCGAGAGAAAAGCGTATCGCTCGGCCCCCGACCACCCACCGTAACCGGGAACTCCCCGAAAATTTCCTCGCCCTCGCTTCTACCACCGTTTTTTCGGTCATCGACGGCCCAAAGAATATCATGCAGCTGCGTCTCCGGCCCGTCCATGATGAAACGCCCATTTTCTGTCATGATTTTTTATCATAGAAATAGGAGCCCACCACATCTATGACAATACCGGGTTTTGTCACAATTATCCTCATAGAAGTTGCCGTGTCCCAATATGTTCATCCCAATATGTCACGGATCTGTCTTTTTTTGTAGTGTTGCCGTGTCTGGCCGGATGGCCCTCCGCAAATAGCGCCTTTGCAGAGTATGGCATGTTTGCCGAGCAATACTGTCGACATTGTCGTGTGTTTCCCGACTTATTCCCTTTGCCGAGTGCGGCTCTCGGCATTCTTTACTTTGCTGAGTGCCCGTGTTTTGGCCGTCCGGCATATACGAAAATTCCAGTAGTGGGTACACCTTGTTCCACTACTAGGGAAAACCTTATACACATAACTTTAGCAGTAGCGAGGGTAAAAAAAGCACGCTGGTGCTAAGTAGCAGTAGCGCGTCTGCGCAAACCGCGCTGCAGATAAAGTCCTAGCAGTAGCACGTCTTCTTCTAAACACGTTACTACTAAAATTCCCACGGCTTAGCCGATAGGCTACACATAGTAGTAGCGACCTATAACGAACCGCGCTACCGCTACTTTCTTTGTAGCAGCGCGTTTTAGTCTAAACTCGCTACTGATAGAGGATATAAAATTAAATGGAAAGCAAATAGAAAGGTAATTGAAAATGAAAGAAATAGAATAAGGTGAAAGGAAAAAACATAAAATGTGAAGAAGAATAAATGAAAAAGGGGAAAAAAGAGAATGGTGTACCAGTAGCGTGTATTCCAGAACGCGCTGTAGCTAACGTAGCAGTAGCGCCCTTTCTGGAACGCGCTACTGGTACTTCTGACTTAACCACGGGGTTCGTCCTTCCCCACGGCCACTTCATCCCCCAAACCCAACTCCTCTCTCGCCGCCGCCGTCGCCCCTCGGCCGCCGCGCGCTCTCTGCACACCCTCTACGCCGCCCCGACCGCAGATTCAACGCCGCCCCCGCCCCCGACCTCAATGCCGCCCCGGACGCCGCCCCCGACCTCAACGCCGCCCCCGAGCCCCGACCACGACCTCGACGCCGCCTGCCCCTCCCTCGTCACAGGCACCCGAGGTGAGCACGCCTGCTCCTCCCTCTCCCCTACCTCTGCCTAGGGTTTCTACCTCCATCAAATTAGATGGTAATTAGGGCAGTAGTTCCTAGGTACTAATTAGTTAGTAAGAGCTAGGTACGAATTAGGTACTAGAATATTTTTATTTATAGTAAGTTTATTTTTAGTAAGAACTAATTGAATTAATAGAACTAGTTAGTAAGAACTTGTTGCTATTTTTTTAGTTAAAGCAATTTTCCCGCATCGACGTGGACGATGCCTATCCCGCATCCTCGTCGTCGAGTCGGCGGAGGACGACACCTGCTTGACCAGATGGGCCATGTCCGGGACTGGGCTCCGCCGGGGTGGTACTGGGAGGCGCTACCTACCTGGGGCGCAGGTTGGTGAGGAGCCAGCCTGTCGTTGACCCGAACCTTCTTTGGTGGCGGTCGCGTGGGCCAGTGACGGTCCAGAGGCTCGAGTACTCCGCAGAGGTGGTGCGTGTTGGGTTTCGTAGTAATTTCAAAAAAATTCCTACGCACACTCAAGATCATGGTGATGCATAGCAATGAGAGGGGAGAGTGTTGTCTACGTACCCTCGTAGACCGCAACGGAAGCATTGACGCAACGTAGAGGAAGTAGTCGTACGTCTTCCCGATCCGACCGATCCAAGCACCGTTACTCCGGCACCTCCGAGTTCTTAGCACACGTACAGCTCGATGATGCTCCCCGGGCTCCGATCCAGCAAAGCTTCGGAGATGAGTTCCGTCAGCACAACGGCATGGTGACGATGATGATGTTCTACCGACGCAGGGCTTCGCCTAAGCACTACAACGATATGATCGAGGTGGAATATGGTGGAGGGGGGCACCGCACACGGCTAAGGAACGATCACGAGGATCAAATTGTGTGTCTAGGGGTGCCCCCTGCCCCCGTATTTAAAGGAGCCAAGGGGATGGGCGGCCGGCCAGGTATGGCGCGCCAAGGGGGAGTCCTACTCCCACCGGGAGTAGGACTCCTAGTTGGACAAGGAGAGAGAGGGGGAAAAGAGGAGGAAGAGAGGAAGGAAAGGGGGGGGGCGCCGCCCCCCTTCCCTTGTCCTATTCGGACTAGAAAGGGGAGGGGCGCGCGGCCACCTCTTGCCTCCTTCTCTCTTCTCCCTCAAGGCCCATGTAGGCCCAATAAACCCCCGGGGGGGTTCCGGTAACCCTCGGTACTCTGGAAAAATGCCGATTTCACCCGGAACGATTCCGATGTCCAAATATAGGCTTCCAATATATCGATCTTTATGTCTCGACCATTTCGAGACTCCTCGTCATGTCCGTGATCACATCCGGGACTCCGAACTAACTTCGGTACATCAAAATGCATAAACTCATAATAACTGTCATCGTAACGTTAAGCGTGCGGACCCTACGGTTCGAGAACAATGCAGACATGACTAAGACAAATCTCCGGTCAATAACCAATAGCGGGACCTGGATGCCCATATTGGCTCCTACATATTCTATGAAGATCTTTATCGGTCAGACCGCATAACAACATACGTTGTTCCCTTTGTCATCGGTTTGTTACTTGCCCGAGATTCGATGGTCGGTATCTCAATACCTAGTTCAATCTCGTTACCGGCAAGTCTCTTTACTCGTTCCGTAACACATCATCTCGCAACTAACTCATTAGTTGCAATGCTTGCAAGGCTTATGTGATGTGCATTACCGAGAGGGCCCCAGAGATACCTATCCGACAATCGGAGTGACAAATCCTAATCTCGAAATACGCCAACCCAACATCTACCTTTGGAGACACATGTAGAGCTCCTTTATAATCACCCAGTTACGTTGTGACGTTTGGTAGCACACAAAGTGTTCCTCCGGCAAACGGGAGTTGCATAATCTCATAGTCATAGGAACATGTATAAGTCATGAAGAAAGCAATAGCAACATACTAAACGATCGGGTGCTAAGCTAATGGAATCACTACAGGAATCAGCTACTTTGCCGTCTGCCATGGTGGACGGCAAAGGCATGAACGGCGGACGGCAAAGGCCTTTGCCGTCAGCCACGGACGGCAAAAGGCTCCGGCAAAGTAGGCTTCGGTAAACAGCTACTTTGCCGTCTGCTACTGATGGCAAAGTCTTTGCCGTCCGCCGCAGACAGCAAAGAGAGCGTGGTAGACGGCAAAGAAGGCGGACGGCAATAATTGCGCTGTCAGTCCGTTAGGTGGCTAACGGCAGGCCTTTGTCGTCCGCCGCTGACGGCAAACTTTCAAGTGTCTTTGCCGTCAGCCGTATGATGTCATCTACACGTCACTACATGGCAGGTTCTTTGCCGTTTGCCACTGATGGCAAAGTCTTTGCCGTCTGCCACTGTAGGCAAACTGACCAAACGGGTCAGCTCCCAGGAAGCACAGCTGGATGCCACGTGCCTTCTTTGCCGTCCGCGGCAGACGGCAAAGAGCCCGTTGCCGTCGGTGGCAGACGGCAAAGAGCCTGCATATTGGCTCTTTTATCTGTTTTTTATTAAATCCAACAATTTTCATCACAAATATAGATGACATATATAGATATATTTCAAAAGGCCATTACAGAGCAAACATATAAGATATCCAACACGTAACTTCATCATCCAACCATATATATTACATGCATAGTTCCATCATACATAACAAGTTCAACATAGAGGCATCCAACCATATATATTACAATAGTTTCATCCAACGATACATGCATAGTTCAACGATACAAAAGAAACAGAGAAAGGGATAAGGAGCACTCCATCTATGCAAGCTTTCGTCAAGTGAATGAACTCTGCAAAATGAAAAATAAGAAAGTTAGAAGAAGAAGAGTAGAACAAGAAGAAGACTAGAACAAGAAGAAGACTAGAACCAGAAGAAGACTAGAACAAGAAGAGTATGTCATTTATGAGCTAACTTAGGTGAAATGGATCATATATGAGCTAACTAAGTTGAAATGGGTCGTTTATGAGCTAGCTAAGGTCAAATGGATCATTTATGAGCTAACTTAGTTGAAATGGGTCGTTTATGAGCTAACTAAGGTCAAATGGATCGTTTTTCAGGTAACTAAGGTGAAATGGATCTTTTTTAGCTAACTTAGATGAAATGGATCATTTATGAGCTAACTTAGTTGAAATGGATCGTTTTTGAGCTAACTTAGGTGAAATGGATCATTTATGAGGTAATCTAGTTGAAATGGATCTTTTTGAGCTAACTTAGGTGAAATGGATCATTTATAAGCTAATTTAGGTGAAATGGATCGTTTTTTAGGTAACCTAGGTGAAATGGATCGTTTATGAGCTAAATTAGTTGAAATAGATCATTTATGAGATAACCTAGGTAAGATTGGTCATTTTGGAGTTAACCTAGGTGAAATGGGTCATTTTAAAGCTAACGTAGGTAAAATGGATCATTTAGGAGCTAATCTAGGTAAAATGGGTCATTTTTGAGCTAACTTGGATGAACTGGATCATTTATAAGCTAACCTAGGTAAAGTGGGTCATTTTAGAGCTAACTTAGGTAAAATGGATCGTCTATAAGCTAACTAAGCTAATTATGCAATTTTTGACATAAGTAAGCTAAGTACAGATCGTTTTAGAGCTAACTTAGGTAAAATGGATGGTTTTGGAGGTCAGTAAGCTTATTAAGTCATTTTGGAGGTGAAGAAGCTAAGTCTAGGTCATTATGGTAAGCATTGGAGGAAATAAAGCTAAGTCTAGGTCTTTATGCATGTGTTAAGCAAAACACTAGATAAACTTACCAAGATGTAGGAGGTGTAGGAGCGGGGTGGCTCGTGTCGGTAGCTGGAGAAGGATCGTGCGATGCTTGTCTGGAGTTACGCTGCACCAAAGATCATTTCCAATGTCTTGTTAGCATGATGACACTCAAATGTTAAGACTAGCAAGTAATGTCCATTCAATAAAACTCACCATGGTCCCAGGAGCAATCACTGGCATCGGCGGAGCGGTCTGACCTGTCTTCTCGCACACAGACTGCACATTTGGTTTTGACGACTCAGTCATACTAGTTAGTAATGAGACAAACACTACATGAATGTTTTGGCTAATCTGCAGAAGAAGCTTACCACAAGGAGCTCGTACATGGCCCTTGCCTGCATGTCATTCCGTGCCCTCTCCTCCTCCATCATCTTTGTCGTCCTCTCCTCCAACTCCCGCTGCCTCTCCACCGCCTCCGCCAGAAGTTTCTCCGTTCTATCTCTCTCACTCTGTATAGCAGCCTGCAACACCACTCACATGACCATTTGTAATCATTGATGGAAGCGCACACAATGTAATGGAGAAAGATAACTGAGTACGTATCACTAACCTTGATGGCGAGTTGCACTGGCCGTTCACGAGGCCTTATCTCAGGAGCGGAGCTCGACTGGCGCGCCTTGATCTCCGGGAGAGTTCTAGGACAACGGATAAGTCCATCTCCAATGGCTATGGAGCCATGGGACCTCCCGCCACCAGATATCATCAACAGCTCTGGATCAATGGGACCCTGGCTCGGGTTAAAGTCCTCCCCTTTCCTCGCCTTCCCCTCATCTCTATATCTCACGAGCTTGTTGTGGGAGGAGATGTTGGTGAAGTTGTTTGCATCATCGAGGTCAGACTGAGAGAAAGCCTTGACTTTCTTGAAAGAGGCAGTGTGGGCCATGGCATACAGGTCGTACACCTCTCGCAACTTATCCGCCTTATTGTAGCGTGCCTGAAAGAGAGAAACAATGAAAATTAGTAATTAAAGGGCTCAAGCTAGCATGATGAATGAATTGCATGAATCATGAAGCAAACCACATACCCAGTTGCGCCCGAACTGATATAAGTTGGAGCTGCCTTGATGGTGTGGCACACCTTCCATTTGGGCACGTTTGTCCTTGGCCTCGTTGTGGAGGGCTAGCCATCGTTGTGAGCACCACTCATCGACCAACACCTCCCAACAATCCATTCGATCCGCACACCATCTCGGAGGCACCTAAGTTAGCAAATAGAAACTTGAGCGCTACGGCTAAGAATTACTAAATGAACGAACTTAAGTAGAGAAGGCCTTAAGAATTACCTTCATGTACTGCTCCTTACTCAGGAACTTATCGCGGCACGCCGGCTTGGTCTTCTTGATACCACGCAAGGCGTAGTAGTCTCGAACAGCCTGCACCCGAGCCTCGTGTCGTAAGTTCTGGAGTAGGCGCTTGCAGACGTTCTCGATAACATGTGCCGCGTCCTCCTCGTATCCCTCCTCACACCTGTAGAATGTCTGCAATCAAATGAGACAATATTGATTAGTACAATTAATAACTAGCTAGTTGAAGATTTTTAAATGTGTAAAGGAGAAATTACCCAGAACTTTCTGATCACCATGTCTGCCCTCGTGTTGCACACGACACCGTCGATAATCTCATCCGGCGGGGCCGGGGCAGCCACGTAGTGCTCCCAGCTCAATCCAAGCTCTGGAAGCCGACCCTCACCAGGCAACGTGACAAACCCCGGAAAGTTTTTCCGGCAAAGAACTCCAAGGACGGAGTTGGGCCGGCGGACACTATGATGGTGGTCCCAACCCCTGCAGCATGACAAGGCCAACGCATTAGTTATTTGAAAAAACGTGAATGCACAAGGTACAGAAATATTAAATGCACTTACGTACCTCTCCCTAGCAGGGAAAATCAACCACCTCTACTCGCGGGTCACCGGCACGGACGGGACCGTGTAGCACCACGCTGGTAGACGGTGCCCCCCTCCTCCTCAAGATCAGTCGGCTCCCCGCCATCATCAGCATGGCCACTCGGCTCCTCGGGCTGATCTGGCCAGGTACCCCATCCGGACGTGTGCTCCTCCGGGGTCACGTGGGCCGAACTCTCGTGGGCCGAAGGCCAGTCGACCCGAGGCTCGTGGGCCCAAGACCCGTGGACCGGAGGCTCGTGGACCGGAGTCCGTGTAGCCTCCTCCTCGGACGAGTCCACCCTAGCAGTCACGTGCTCGGGTGAAACGGCTGGGGGTGGCGGCGAGCAAGGCGCCGTAGCAGTCACCCTACCTCCTCTCCCACGACCACGTGCCCCACCTCCTCTCTTCCTACCTCGTCCCCTGCTGGGCACCGCGGTCGACGAAGAAGGGCCCGGCAGTGTGGCCATACTGTCCAGCAACGCTCGGCGGAGAGGTGCGTCTGGAATGGAAGACCTCAGACCACGCTCCCGACCAGCGCCCACCATCTTTGAACACCTGCCATGACAAAAAGTAAACGAAATTAGTACAACATAAAAAAAGACCGACATGAATAATAATATGTGTATCACTTAAGTGTATCATCATCAAGTACAACATAAAAAAATGTAATACCTGACACTACTAATAATCTCGATCAGTATCATCAATAAATGCATAATCATCATCATCACTATAATCAATGACGGGCTCATAGGGTTCATTGGCATCAACATGTGCAAGGCCACCTTGACGTAATCGGTCAAGCATTGACAGGTCATCCGCAGCAGTAACCTCTTCTTGTTCCGGCTCTTCTTGTTCCTCCTCTGGGGTGATGTCGGATTCATTGTCGCTGTCTACTTCCACGTTTTGGGGTGAAGTATAGCGGTTCTTGAAACGCTTTTTGGAAAGACGTGTCTCTTGGAAGAATTCTCCTTCATATGTGTCTGGGTTAATGTGAGGTTCATAATCCTCTTCCTTTGGGGGAGAAAGTCTAGCACGTGACGGCACTTCATAAACGACATCCCAACCTTTCAGATTTGGATTAGTTTGGCAGGCCCACGGTAGATAGAATACTTGGGTCGCCTGTTGAGCCATAATATAGACATCAGGAACATCTAAATGAGTGCTTTGGTTGATTTCAACTAGCCCTACATGTTCATGAGTCCTTCTAGTCTCCTTCGGCTGAAACCAATAACATTTGAAGACTACGACATTCGGTGGATTTTCACCATAGAACAGAAGTTCATAAATTACTTCAACTCTCCCATAATACTCGGTACCTCCTTCGCCGATAGCAGATAAACAACAATTTGTTGACTTTCGGTCGGCCATAGATAGCTCTTTGCCATGGGTACGAAAGCGATACCCGTTGATGTCGTACTTGTCAAATGAACGGACCTTATAGTCAAAACCATTAGCGACTTGTCTCAATTCGGCGTCCATAGACTCTGAATTAGCCTACAAGTTTAATATGAAAGGATTGTTGCATTATGCACAAATTAGCGAATGATATGAAATTGTCTAATAGAAATTACCGTTTGTTTGAACCAAGAGATGAAACCGGGATAGCCACCTCCTTGCTTTGCGAGAAGCTCATACTCTTCGATGGAATCCTTTTGGATCTCCGCTCCATACGAGAATATGGTGACGTATCGACTGTATGACATATCCAGGAATAAGAGTAGTTCAAAGGAAATAGAAGTTGCGAAACAATGTACCGAGAACTTACTCGATGTACAGCCGCACTTCTATTAGGTTGTTGAAGATATACAACGAAATGGTCCGCTATTCTTCGTTATCCAAAGATACTGGATGTGAAACACTAGCTGGTGCGAGATTCCCTTTGAATAGGCTGAGGTTGGATCCACCCTTTGTAGGCTCGTCAGCATTGTACCGAGGCTTCGGATTATGCAAATGACGATTTTTGGCTTCGTAGTGCGCTGTTACGAAGTTTGCCGCCTCCTCTGTGATGAATGCCTCAGCCATCGATGCTTCAATTCTACGTTTATTTTTACATTTTTCTCGAAGCGTCTTATGCATCCTCTCAGTTGGGTAGCACCAACGATTTTGCACGGGCCCCCCCCAATCTTGCCTCGGTCGGGAGATGCAAAATCAAATGCTCCATTGGATTAAAGAAGCCCGGTGGAAAGATCTTCTCTAACTTGCAGATCAACTCCGGCGCCAACTCTTCCATTTCTTCTAGCACGCCAGGTGATAGTTCTTTCGCACAAAGAACACGGAAGAAATAGCTGAGTTCTGCCAGTACTAGCCATTCATCCTCAGGGATGAAGCCACGCAACATCACCGGCATTACCCGCTCAATCCATATGTGCCAATCATGACTCTTGAGACCAAATATCTTCAGTTTATCAAGATTCGCTCCCCTCTTTAGATTCGCTGCATACCCATCGGGGAACATCAACTGCTGTTGCACCCACAACAGAATTTCCCTCATAGCTGGCCTTCCAAGATTGAACCATGCCTTTGGCTTCGTCCAGTTCTGCTTTCCTTTCGGTTCTTTCATGTTTTGTAACGGCCTATCACATAGCGCCTCCAGATCGACTCTAGCCTTAGTATTATCCTTTGACTTCCCATCTATGCCGAACAATGTACCAAAAAGTGCCTCGGCGATATTCTTCTCAGTGTGCATCACGTCGATGTTGTGTGGGCAAAGGAGGTCTTTGAAGTAAGGCAGATCCCATAAGCATGTTTTGTGAGTCCACGCATGCTTAGTATTATACCCCTTGAAGTACCCTGGACGTTGTGGATCTGGCTCGAGAGCGTTTAACTGATCCAGGGTCTGTTGGCCTGTCAATGCAGGTGGTGCAGAGTTTTTGACAACTCTACCCCTGATGAAGTTCTTCTTGTCTTTCCTGAACTTATGGCGAGGATCCAGGAACTGTCTATGCATGTCGAAGCAAGAAAACTTGCGACCGGCCTGAAGCCAACGAAACTCAAGAGCTCCCTTGCATGTGGGGAACGGGAACCTTCCATGCACACACCAGCCAACGAATAGCGCATACGCCGGCAAGTCATGCGTCGAGTACATGTACCAGACACGCATTATGAAGTTTCGTTTGCTAAAGGCGTCGTATGTCTTGAACCCATTATCCCAGGCTTCTTGCAATTCGTCCTTAAGCGGCTGCATGTACACATTCATATTTTTGCCCGGATAGTTGAGTCCTGGAATTATCAACGTCAGGAAAATGTTCTTTCTTTGCATAATCTGTCCGGGGGGAGATTGAGTGGAAAGACAAATACGGGCCAACAACTGTATTGGGCTGCCGTCATACCAAACACACTGAACCCATCCGTGCTGAAGCCGACTCGAGGATGCCTCGGATCTGCCGCTTTGTCAGCATGTAATTCATCAAACCTTTTCCACGCAACACCATCCGATGTGTGTACCATCATCAGATTCCCATCTGCATCTAGTTCGGTTCTTTTGCCTGTTTTGTGCCATGTCATCTGTCTGGCCGTCTCTTCGACCATGAAAAGACGTTGAAGTCTTGGTACGATTGGCATATACCGAAGAACACTAACTGGGATTTTGGTCTGTGTCTTCTCACCCATACCGTTGTCTACCACAATATACCTGGAAGACTTGCAAATGGGACAATAGTTCAAGTCCGCATAGTCAAGCCTAAATAAGGCACATCCTTTCTCACAGGCATGTATCTTCTGATAGGGCATCTTCAGTGCACGGAGGATTTTGTCCGACTGGTACAGGTTTGCAGGCATTACATGGCCTTTGGGTAGAAAGCGTCCAAATACTGTCATAATTGCGTCATAGCATTCTCTGCCCAAGTTGAACTGAGCCTTCAGAGCCATTACTTGTGAGATGGCATCCAACTGACAAAGCTCAGTGTGCTCGTGGAGCGGACGTTTCGAAGACTCCAACATTTCATTGAAGGCCTTTGCAGATTCCTCCATCTCCTCGTCCGAATCCCGAGCATCATCATAGCCTTGCACCATGTTTTCCATCCCGGTACCATGTTCGTCGGTGCGACGACGATCCACCTCAGCTCGGTCACGTTGGGCAGACTCACCATGAAATGTCCACACCGTATAATCGGGCGTAAAACCACTCTTCTGCAGGTGTTTGCCCATTTCAGCCTCTGTCTTCTTTTCCCAATTGCCGCACCGGAAACAGGGGCACCAGGTTTTCTTTTGGCCATTTGCAAATGCGGCTTGCACAAACCCCTTAGTTTTTGTGAACCATTCAGCACTCCATTTGTTCTGACCAGTGTGACCGGTATACATCCAAGCACGGTCACTCATCTTGACTTTCAGAGCTACTGGACACACAACAATTATATATGTAATTCACCATGTATATATTCATCAGTTGATCTACTTTGTCAATTTTATTACGTCCATGCAACCTACACTCTAATAGGTAATGATAGGTCCTAATCCCACCCGTGTATGTGTAGATTGGGTTTATTTTCCCATGCTATGCTCCGGATCCGACGCAAAATTTCGGCAGCACCTCCCCGCTGTTCTCCTGATACACGTCTCTGCAATAAACAGAGAGGATGTGTACCTGGAGAACAACAGGGGAGGCACTGACGAAATATATGCGTCGGATCCGGAGCAAAGCATATGGAAAAACGAACCCAATCTACACATACTCGGGCTGTCCATGGATAGCGTTGGACAATTCGAAAGAATCATGGTTATAAATATGCAAATGCATGCATATTTATAACTATGACGCTTTCGAACGGGAGACACATATTGGTTACACATACTGATGATTCAAGACACATATATAGCTAGCTATCAAGTTTCATCGAAATAGATCAAATAATTAATGGGGTAGGAGGACTTGTCATTTGTGCTCACCCACGAACGAAGGGGCAGAGCTCGTCAAATGCACGGCGAGGTCGTCGAACACCAAACCTCGCAGCGATGAAACAACTGCACATTTAAAACTACACGATCAACACAATTATATATGATGTTTTTCATAACAAAATCGAAAAATATATGACCTAACTAATAATTCACAAATATATGACCCCGTCGGCCTGTGGAAGGCCAAAGAACACCTTTTCGGGAGGTGTCGGTGGTCGGGGTGTCCTGTCGGTGTCGGGGTGCCGTGTCGGGGTCTCGGGGTCGGGGTGTCGGGTCGGGGTGCCGGGTCGGGGTCGGGGTGCCGTGTCAGTGTCGGGGTCGGGGTGTCGGGGGTCAGGGTGTCGGGTCAGGCTCGGGGTCGGGGTGTCGGGTGGCTCGGGGGGGTCGGGGTCAGGGTCGGGGTGTCGGGGTCGGGGTCTAGGGGTCGGGGTGTCGTGTCGGGGTTGGGGTGCCGTGTCGGGTCGGGTTTTTTTTCCTCTTTTTTCCTTTTCTTCTTCTTCCTATTCTTCCTTTTCTTCCTTTTCTTCCTTCTTCTTCTTCTTCTTCTTCTTCTTCTTCTTTCCTTTTTCCTTTTCTTCTTCTCCTCCTCTCCTCTTTTTTCTTCTTCTTCTTCTTCCTCTTCTTCTTTTTTCTTCTCCTCCTCCTCTTCTTCTTCTTCCTTTCCTTTTTCCTCTTCTTCTTCTTCTCCTCCTCTCCTCTTTTTCTCTTCTTCTTCTTCTTTCCTCAAACTAAACTAAACCTAAAACTAAAACTAAATCTAAATTAAACATAAACCTAAAACTAATAAAACAGAAAAAAAGGAAAAAACTAAATCTAAACCTAAAACTAAACTAAAACTAAACCTAAAACTAAATCTAAACTAAAACTAGAAAAGAAAAAAACAGAAAAAAGGAGGGGGGCTCACCTGGGGCAGGGCCGGTGGAGGAGGGGGGCGGGGCGGTGGAGGGGAGCGGCCGGGGCCGGGGGGCCGGGCGGGGGGGGGGGCGGCCGGGGCGGGGGGGGGGCGGGGGGGCACGGGGCGGCGAGGGGCCGGGGCGGCGGCGGCGGGGGCGAGAGGCGGCGGCGGTGGGGTGGGAAGTGGGGCGAGGAGAGAACAGAGAGGGGCGGGGGGTATACGGGCCGTTAGATACTGCCTCTTTTTCGTCCGCCCCTCTTTGCCGTCCGCCTTTTGCCTCTTTGCCGTCTGCTGGCGGACGGCAAAGAGGTGGGCCGTTAAGTTTTCCCAAATGGGCGGGGGGTGGGGGCCACCTCTCTCTTTGCCGTCTGCCAGCTGACGGCAAAGATGCTTTGCCGTCTGTTGGCAGACGGCAAAGATCTGGCTGACGGCAAAGAAGCTCTTTGCCGTCAGCCAGATCTTTGCCGTCCGCTTTTTGGTAGCTGATGGCAAAGAGCTTCTTTGCCGTCAGCTAGCAGACGGCAAAGAGCTGGAAGATGGCAAATTAGCTGATTCCAGTAGTGAATGGGTCATGTCAATCAGATCATTCATCTAATGATGTGATCCCGTTAATCAAATAACAACTCTTTGTCCATGGTTAGGAAACATAACCATCTTTGATTAACGAGCTAGTCAAGTATTGGCATACTAGTGACACTCTGTTTGTCTATGTATTCACACATGTATTATGTTTCCGGTTAATACAATTCTAGCATGAATAATAAACATTTATCATGAAATAAGGAAATAAATAATAACTTTATTATTGCCTCTAGGGCATATTTCCTTCAGTGCGTCACCGTGTCAGTGAGGAGGACGCGCACGTCCATCGCTACTTGTTTGCGTTGGAGCACAGGTTCTCCAATACCTGGCAGGTTCTCCAGGGATCTCACTGGAGCTATGATCCCGTGATGGTTCCTTCTCTGTGGGTGTCCACCGCCCGCGCCGATACCCGTCGTGTGCTAGGGTTTTAGTTGTACTAGTGATGTTATATGTATGACACTATTCGGGATGTATTAGTGATAATATTCGACGAGGTACGGACGCATGAGATGATTTACTTTTGCTTATTGAATGCATGCTAATTTGTGTCTTATAAGATATTTTGAAATGTATATCTTGTGTTGCTCAATATCCAAGTGGCTGGTCATGTTTGCAGGTTACACCTCCGAGTGGCCTATGTTTTGCCGGAGTGTTGATTCATTTCCGTTCTGGCAAATTTCACGCGCTCGATATGTCCTATTTTAGCAAATGTCATGCCGGATTTTTCTGTGAATTTTGGCATGACTTTTGCCAGAATATGTAGGAAATATCGAGTGCCCCAGATTTGTGTGTGGAGTATCCTGGTAGTTGTCTTCTATCGATTTTCAATTAATGTTTTAACTATGAACATAAGAAATGTCTGACGACAAAAAGGATTTGGGTAATTGCAAATACCGCGAAGACAAGCGCGGCCTGTGCGACGGAATCTTCCTAGATGATGATAGATGCTTCAGCATCAAGTTGGGCGAGAACTTCGAAGTGGATACAGTAAGTCACAACGACAAGTCTTTTTTCGTAATTAAGCATGACATCTGCTTCATTTGCTTCAACTTATATTTTTTTACTATTCTACTAGCGTATCCCCTGCCATGCAAGAGTTTTTGTATTGGATAAGATAGGTTTCAGTCATACTATGGAGGTAAAGAAAGTTTACTTGAAGACCGAGCATGGTTATATTTTCCACACAAAATTATACAATTCAGACGACTACACCTATTTTGGATGCAAAACATGGCGAGCACTATGCAATACTTATGCATTTGAGCCTGATATGGTTATCACCTTTGATATTCGTCCGGAAGATGATATTGAAGGTAATACCGACATCTGGGTCGATGTGCAGACGCCTCCAGTTACACCATTATGTAAGTTTCTCAACCATATTTATGTCTTTGATATTGTTTATTCAAAAATAGTTGACAACTAATTTGTATTGTCAGCTTATTTCGGTGCAAGCAAACATGTCCAGCGCTTGGTAGACAGGACCTACTACTGTCTCGGGGCTGAACTAAACTGCGAGGAGCTAAGTCATTATGTTTCATGGCTTGAGGATCTTGGTACTGTCAAGACAAATTTTCTTCCTGGACTTAGAAATGTTAGTACTGAAAACGTGCGACCAATAGTGTTCGTAATGAACTACGGTCACATCTATTTAGGAAGGATGGTAAGATTTTTACTATTTGTCCTCAGCGCATCTTTTCCATACATTATTTGTGAAGCTAAACTTCATTGCTAAGTATGTGACCATACGATGTTCTTCAACAGGGACTCTCGATGAATGTTGTGCCTTATGGGATCGAGACTAAAGGTACCATGAGTATTATTAGCTTACAGCCAAGATATCCTACAGGTTACTTTAGTGCATTCAAGATCAGCGATGAATGCTTAATAGTGCAAGACTGGACCAGATATGTGATGGGGGAGCACAGACAAGTACTAGGGGGCAGCAAACAGATGTGCTACCCAAAATTAGGAGGCAGGTTCATCTGCATGCTCCAACTTGCTCAAGGAGGAGAGCTACACATGTTTTATGTTGTTTTACCTAAGAGAGAGAAGCAGGAGTGATTAGCTAGAAATGAGTTTGAGGATGATGATGTGCTACACTATTACTATGATGATAAAATAGCTAGTGTTGGTGGTAATGACTGATGATTATTATTAGCTAGTGTTAGTGGAGATTAAATAAATATTGTTGGTGGTAATGATTATGATGATGATTAAATACCTTGTGCTGGCGGAGTAGATTCAAGTGGAGGCAACATGTGGTGCACACCGAAAGTACTACTAGTCCAAACAAGATCAAGTTTGGATTAGTAGTATACTTTTGACATGCACCACATATTGCCTCCACTTGAACATAATCCACCTTCATTTGACACACTGTTATGGACATAATGATGTAAACCTCATAACTGGTATTGTACCAATATTTGTACGATGGCGCATAAATACACTAAAAATAAAAAAAATAAAAAAACAATACTAGTAGAGCGCGCTACAACTACTCCATAGCAGTAGGGCGGCTCGCTGCACCGCGTTGCTGCTAAATGGAGTTTGGTGGACACTGCCGGTCGATATTTGTAGCAGCGCGGTTTACACCGAGCGCGCTACTGCTAAAAACTTGTCAGTAGCGAGTTTCCCACACCCGCGCTACTACTAATTAGCAGCAGCGCTCCTTTTTTAGCCGCGCTGCTGCTAAGATTCTGTGTATAATGTTTTCCCTAGCGATGGAAAGAAAACACGCTGCCAGTAGTTACATTAGCAGTAGCATGGGAGTGAACAAGCGATGCAACTATTTGTCCTAGCAGTAGCGCGTGCGGCACGCGTTACTACCAAGCAATAGCTGTAGCGCCTTATTAGTAGCGCGCCTACCCGCGCTACTAGTGAGCACAAAACCAGCACTACTGCTAGGGTTTTCCCTAGTAGTGTTCCCTCAAAAATAAGAAGTAGTACACCTTGTTCGTTGTTGATTCTTCTTGAAAATCTATGTCCATCAAAAAGATGCACCCACCTTTCATGTTTGAACGTTCACACGAAAACCCTGTTCAAAGAAAACGTCCGAATTCTGTTGTTCACCTGTCATACACCAAAGTTCTTGTACAAGATGCTAGATCATATATGTTCAATCACAAAAGCCTACGGTTTATTTCTACCCCAAATGTAAACTTCCTTTACAGGGTGAATTACTAGCTCAGGCTGCTTGTTTATTACGGACGCTTGAACCAACTAATGTGTCTACAAATATGAATCAAAATATTAAGATGAAAGTAGTAATATTGTACTGCTTACTTGCAGGACAAAGTGATTTGGACCAACAGTGTGAACTTCCTCAACGATTGCTGCTGGACAGGCTATGCGCTCATCAAGCTTGAGATCTACATAACAGTATGTACATAAACATACACATCAGACTAAGAATTCGCAAACCCAGCCAGAAATACAATCAAGAATTCCTTATTGTGGATCTTTCTAACAGTTATGTCATCTTTAAATTCTTTGCAGATCCCCAATGGCCTCGGTACAATCTTCAGCCTCATCCAGCTGATCCTCTAGTTTTACTACTACACATCGACCCCCAAGCAGGGCAAGAACGTCGAATTGCCCACCGTCCTCACCAAAAACGCCATTACCAGCGGCACAGAGCTCACTCATTTTTCATGCATATATCTCCTTGTCATGCATATATCTCCTCATTTTTTTATGCGTACATCTCCTTGTCATGCATATATATCTGATCTGCATGAGTCTCCCATCCCGCATGGCCAGCCGTCGTGGACTGTGCAGGTCAAAAGCATATGACACATGCATGCTTGAGGTGCCCTATTGATATACACAGGTAGATCGTTTTTCCATCTAACAAAGTTCTGGTGCTCAAACTGTGCAGTGAAGCTTCTAGAGCACGGACGGTTAGTTATTTTTTCATGTGAGTTTCATTCTCCTATTTTGTTTAGTTGCATCTTGTTGTGCACGTACGATCAAGAATTACATTCGTACAGGCCCCAAGAATTGTTTTACCCAATTAGAGTGAGCTACCAATGTAGAAAGGGGTTGTCTTAAAATGATTATTTTTTTCTTAGAAATGACTGTTGACAGAGATGAGGGTTAAAATAAGATGGGCCCTTTTTGATGCAGCAAACTGGTGCAAAATGATCTCGGCTTGTGAGACAAGGCGACGTCAAAAGCCTGTTGAGACCTTGAGTATGCACACGGCCACATGGGGTCTCGGGCCTGTCTAGGTAAATCTTTTCAACACCATAGGGGTCTCTGGCAGGGCTGCCCTTTTTCGCCGATCATGTTCAACCTTGACATGGAACCCTTCCAATGCAACTTGCATAGAGCCACCGATGAAGGGATTCTATCTCAGTTTGAGCAGCGCTCTGCCAGAATCGTGTATCCAGATAATGCTCACGGCAAAGGATAGGCTAAAGAAAGACAACAAATCTCTAGTGCAGGGTTTTGTCATCTCTTTGCCGAGAGTGTCTCTCGGCAAAGATGCCACAGCCAACAGCTGGCGCATGCCACATTGTCGGGAGTGGCTCTCTGCAAAAACGCCACAGCCAACTGCCACCGTGCCACTTTACCGAGAGCCACTCTCGGCAAATATCCATTCCCAGACAACTATTTACTGCTTTTCCACTGATCCCTACTGCAATAATTTATATACAATACATAAAAAAGCATTTCAAGTCTGAATGTCTAACTACAAACTCACATAACCATTACATAAAATAGTTCACACGAACTTCTTTTGAGATCACAAAGTAGCTCTTTACTAAAAATGCCTACTGACTAAACAATAAAGTGGTCAATGCATTTCTACATGCGACCACAACATAAAAGCAACACCACAATCATCACAAACCGAAGAAGATTTATCAAGTTCTTTCATCCACTAAACCTGATAAGCCGTTTCTGGCTAGCACATCCATTCAATCCATCCATTGAACCCACTAATTAAGATTTTCTTTTCTGCTTAAACACATACTGGTTGTAATGAGTGGTGGGAGCTTCCTTCATAGAAAATCACTTGTTCATTGCATTCAGACCCTGAATCGTAGCTGGACATCTACCTCTATACACTACATACCACTTCATCTACAAAGATAGAGAAAAAGAGACAGAGAAATAATGCAAGGTTAATAATAGCACATCATACATAATCCACGTAAGCATTCGTCACTCATACAATCAAAAGCATCGCAAGTGGCAATCTAAGAAGTCCATATCAGCACCTACATGACTACATTAGTAAATCAACGCCAAACTATCTAGGTGGACTACTCAGAGGGGTAGTCCGTGAAACCGGTGATCGTGGAGTGAGAGAACGTTGGGGCATCCCCCACGGTGGAGGACCAAGCGTCGTCGGGAATGTACGTCGGTGGACTCAGTGGCATCGATCGTCACACTCCTTACATGGTGGGGCCTTCTTCTCCTTGTTGGGGGATTCTTCTTGGCCAGATCCTCAAAATACTTTATTAGGATCAGCTGTGGGTGCTTCTCCTTGACCGTGGAGTCGACCCTAATGGAAGATGCATCGTCGGAGGAAGCCATATCCACGAAATCGATCGGTGCTAACACCTTTCATCACACAATGAAAAATAGCATAAGAATCAAACATCAAAGATTACTTCTAAGCAAATTAATCATAGTGGACACTATCTCACGGATATTTTGAATTTTTGTGATGGTCAAGCTGGGCGAGTCCATCGTGTGTGAAAAATGTATATCACATGATGAACTCGCACAGATCGACCGCCATCGGCAAAAGACGATTTTCTTTCTCCAAGAACAACTCTCATCTCTCTCACGTATATATGGTGGAACTCTCTCTGGTGGTGGTTGATGGTGTCCTGGACTAGGTTGTACTCGCCACGTCGTCTCGCCATCTCTTGGATTGGGCCGAGGAGCCCCATGGCCATTTATTCATGGGCCAGTCGGACAGCCCATGTCGCATACGAGGATTCCACAAGACTTGGCGCCCAAGACAAGGACTCCTCTAAAACCTAAGCCTACGGTGCATATATAAACCAAGGCCAGGCTAGTCAATAGACAATCTGATATTCATTATTACAATCTCGTGGTAGATACATGTACTCTGTACTACACCTATATGAAAACAATCAAAAGCAGCATGTATGCTATTATCTCTTCGAGAGAGCCCGAAGCTAGGTAAAACCCCGTGTCCATGTTACCATCCATCCAAGACGCCTAGCTTAGCACCCCTACTACGAGATATGCCGGATATAGAACCGACAGTGGTATATATGGTGGTCACTATCTCAAGGATATTTCGACTTTTGGTAATGGTCAAGCTTGGCAAGTCCATCGTGTGTGACAAATGTATATCACAAGAAGAACTCGCCCAGATTGACCGCCATCGGCAAAAGACGGTTTTCTTTCTGCAAGAACAACTCTCATATCTCTCGTGTATATATGGTGGAACTCTCTCTGGTGGTGGTATATATAAAGGACACTATCTCACGGATATTTTCGACTTTCGGTGATGGTCAAGCTGCGCGAGTCCATCTTGCGTGAAAAATGTATATCACAAGAAGAACTCGCCCACATTGACCGCCATCGTCAAATGTCAATTTTTTCCTCCATATAGCATCCATACAAACAACAAGAATTATTAGATGCATCAACAGTTAATTATCTATACAACAAAATTAACAATTATCTACATTCATCCATACTTCTTTGCATCCATCTATGCATTCATGCATACATACATACATGCATCTATATATTGATACATAACAAAAACTACAGAAAAAGTTCATGCATTAATACATACATATTTACATTCATACACATGCATCCATGCATCAATCCTTGCATCCATGTAAAAATCCATGCATCCATACAAAAATTCATGCATCCATACATACCCTCATGCATAAATACAAGATGACGCTCACTGAGATGGGGAGGTGGTGCTGGCGGGGTTGGGTGGTCGCTGGCGCGGTTGGGGAGGGGGGCGCCTGCGGGGTGAGGGGCGATGGTGGGGTCGGTGGGCACCGGTGGGGCGGGCGTCGGTGGTGTCGGGGGGTGCCAGTGCGGAGGACGACGGCCGGGGGCGACGGTACGCTGTGCCGGTGGGGTGTGGTGGGGGGCGCGGTGAGAAAGAGAGAGAAGAGACCGTGGGGGGGGGGGTTAAGTGTTCGCCGACCTTTAGCGAGCATCTGTCGGTGCGGCTCTCAGTAAAGGTACGAGACCTAGATCTAGGTATTACACCTTTTCCGAGAAAAACGCTCGGCAAAGGATAAAGCACACTCGGAAATGGCAAACATACCGAGAGTGGCACTCGGAAATGACACTCCTCCCTCCTCCAATAAGCCGTAGGCATGCCATCAGGACATCAAAAATCATTGCCCATGCCGCTACCCGGAATGATTTCATGTGCCACCTTGCTGATCTGCAATTCCAGGCGATGAAACCTTAGCAGAGCAATAAATTTCTCGAATATCACGCGCGTCCCCGAAAAATGCGAGGCAGTGACACGTGCCATGTGGCTGCCCCCTAATAGAGCATGAGAAGTTTCAAGGCGAACGGAGCAACAGGACCAACACTTCCTGCAAAACCTGACATGTTCCATCTGGATACGCAGATGATAGCTCGGAGACGGTGCGGTCAACAAGCGGCATCAGGGGAGGCTTACTTGAAACGCGTCCAAACTTTTACCACACCCTACAGAGGCCCTGTGATGACACGGTGCCAGATCCCGACCAATCCTACCATCGTATGATTTTCTGAGGATTTCAACGATTGCATCAGGAATGACATCGAGGTACTTTTGGTAATCGGGTGGCAGGGCATTCCCCTCACTTGTCTGTGCAAGGCATAGTCATGCCACAAGGACACCATAAATGATTCCCGATGCCGCTACCCGGAATGATTTCATGTGCCACCTTGCTGATCTGCAATTCCTGGCGATGAAACCCTAGCAAAGCAATAAATTTCTCAAATATTTCCCGCATCCCCGAAAAATGCAAGGTCGTGGCACGTGCCATGCGGTTGCCCCCTCTTAGAGAACGAGAAGTTTCGAGGCCAACGGACAACGGGACCAGCACTTCCTGCACAAACCGAACACGTTCCCTCTCAATACCTAAATACTAGCTCGAAGACGGTGAAAAATGCGAGACCGTGGAACGTGCCATGCAGTTGCCTCCTCTTAGAGCACGCGAAGTTTAGAGGCCAACGGAGCAACAGGACCAGCACTTCCTGCACAAACCGGACATGTTCCCTCTCGATACCCAGATACTAGCTCGGAGACGGTGCGTTTTACAAGCGGCCTCAGGGGAGGCTTACTCGAAACGCGTCCAAACTTTTACCACACCCTACAGAGGCCCTGTGATGACACCGTGCCAGATCCCGAGCAATCTAACCATCGACATCACAAATAGTCCATGTCCTTAACAAGGGTGTAATGAATACCGAAGCTTACTGCATCTGGACTATCCCACTATCCGTAAAAATACATCAGTCATCCATACTCTCTCCAGTTGAAGAATATACATGATTAATATAGTCTTTATTATAGATGATAAATCATATTCATCCTGCATATCCTCCAACTAGAGTGCAAGGAAGACCCACGCTTGTAAAAATCTAATAGATAAAGGTATTTAAGCAGGTGCAGGAGTTGCTCGGGGGGGCGAGGTGGGACTAACTTTGATGGTGGCCTTATCTTTACCGAGAGCCATGCTACCTCTTGAGCACTGCTTTGGATTTCCCCGAAGAGGAGAGGATGATGTAGCAAAGTAGCGTAAGTATTTCCCTCAGTTTTTGTGAACCAAGGTATCAATGCAGTAGGAGGCCACGCGCGAGTCCCTCGTACCTACAACACAAAACAATAGCTCAACGCAACCAACGCGGTTAGGGATTGTCAATCCCTTCACGATCACTTACGAGAGTGAGATCTGATAGAGATGATAGATAATATTTTTGGTATTTTTGATATAAAGATGCAACGTAAAATAAACACTACTAGGGAAAAGCCTATACACAGAATCTTTCCAGTAGCGCTGTACAAAATCAGACGCTACTGCTACTTAGTAGCAGCGCGCGTAAATAAACCGCGCTACTGCTATGACTTTAGCAGTAGCGCGTACTAGCTAGCAAAAAGTGCAGCTGCTATGTTTGAACTGGGCGCACATGGCTAGCCCAACCTAGCAGTAGCGCGTATACTGGCCCAGCGCTACTGCTAATCTCCTTAGCTGTAGCGCGCTTACGTGTAAGCCGCTGCTGCTAACGGAAATAAAAAAAAGTGAAAAACAAGTAGAAAAGTAAATGAAAATGAAAGAAATAGAAAAAGGAGAAAGGGAAAAAAATAAAATGTAAATAAAAATAAAAGAAAAAAGGGAAAAAAGGAGAAAGGAATAGCAGTAGCGGGTTTCAGGAAACGCGCTACCGTTACGTTTCACTTCAACAACAGTTTCCCCCCACCCCGCCCCCCGGCCACCAATTCTTCCCCAAATCCCTCGCCCTCGCCATCGTCCCCCCACTTTGCCGCCGTCTCCTCACCGCCGCCGCCCGAGGCCGACCTCTGCCTCACCGCCGCCGCCCGAAGCCGCCCTCAGCCTCACCGCTGCCGCCCAAGGCCGCCCTCCACGTCACCGTCGGTGCCCTCCACCTCACCGCCGCCCGAGCCCGCCCAGGACCGCCGTTGCCCGTGCCCGAGCCCGCCCTCTCCGCCCCTGCCTCCGTCACTGAGCACCTCCCACTACTAGGAAAAGGGCTATAGATAGGATTGACACTAATGGCGCACCAGGGAAGTAGTGCGCCACTACTATATACTAATGGCGCACCAGTTGGTGATACGCCATTAGTGTGGAAGACACTAATGGCGCACCAGACAAAAGGTGTGCCACAAGTGATAATTTTTTTTCATTTTTACATACATACTAATGGCGCATCCAGTCGAAGTGCGCCATTACTAGTTCTAACTAGTAATGGCGCACCGGACAAGGAGTGCGCCAGTACTTAATTTTTTTTTTCTTTTTTTTGCAAAACAACTAATGGCGCACCGTGTCACAGTGTGCCATTACTAGTTTAAACTAGTAATGGCGCACTACTACGCAGTGCGCCATTAGTATATATATATTTTTCACTACTACACGACTATCTCGGTTACGGTTATCTCGCGGGGCAGGTAGTCCACGAATTTTCTGGATGCGTAAGGTGCATGGATGACACAACGTATCGCCAGCTAGATAGAGATCCCGGGTCTTCGAAAACCGTGTTCATGGGACATCGACGTCCCCCTCGCCGCCGACGATCAACCGCACCCTCCTCCGCTCCACCGCCGCCGCCGATCAACCGCACCCTCCCCCGCTCCACCGGCCACCGCCGCCGACCCCCGGCCCGCACCCTCCCCCAATCCACTGTCGCCGATGACCCACCGCACCCTCCACTCCACCTTTTTCATATTCATAAATATTTTCAAATAACAAATTCGAACATATTTAAAAAAAAATTATTACTCTTTTTATAAAAAAATATTACCGTTATGGTTTAAACAAGTTTGAACATATTTAAACACAAATAAATATCAAACAGCATTTTAAATGCACTACTACATGACTATCTCGGTTACGGTTATCTCGCGGGGCAGGTAGTCCATGGATTTTCTAGATGCGTAAGGTGCATGGATGACACAAAGTATCGCCAGCTAGATAGAGATCCCGGGTCTTCGAAAACCGTGTTCATGGGACATCGACGTCCCCCTCGCCGCCGACGATCAACCGCACCCTCCTCCGCTCCACCGCCGCCGCCGATCAACCGCACCCTCCCCCGCTCCACCGGCCACCGCCGCCGACCCCCGGCCCGCACCCTCCCCCAATCCACTGTCGCCGATGACCCACCGCACCCTCCACTCCACCTTTTTCATATTCATAAATATTTTCAAATAACAAATTCGAACATATTTAAAAAAAAATTATTACTCTTTTTATAAAAAAATATTACCGTTATGGTTTAAACAAGTTTGAACATATTTAAACACAAATAAATATCAAACAGCATTTTAAATGCACTACTACATGACTATCTCGGTTACGGTTATCTCGCGGGGCAGGTAGTCCATGGATTTTCTAGATGCGTAAGGTGCATGGATGACACAAAGTATCGCCAGCTAGATAGAGATCCCGGGTCTTCGAAAACCGTGTTCATGGGACATCGACGTCCCCCTCGCCGCCGACGATCAACCGCACCCTCCCCGCTCCACCGCCGCTGACGATCAACCACACCCTCCCCCGCTCCACCGGCCGCCGCCGCTGACCCCCGGCCCGCACCCTCCCCAACTCCACCGTCGCCGATGACCCACCGCACCCTCCACTCCACCTTTTTCATATTCATAAATATTTTCAAATAACAAATTTGAACATATTTTTTAAAAAATTATTACTGTTTTTATAAATAAATATTACTGTTATGATTTAAACAAGTTTGAACATATTTAAACACAAATAAATATCAAACAATATTTTAAATGCATAAAAATAAAAATTGGGGAGCCTAGGAATCGAACCCAGGACCTCCAGTGTGCGTGCAGCGTGCTTACCAGTCGGGCTAGTGGGCGGGTTCTGATGTAGATTGGGTTAGGTGGAATATAACCTAAGGGCTCGAACTGTAATAAAAAACATTCTAATGGCGCACCGCTGCTGGGTACGCCATTACTAAGCTTCCCCCCCACTCCACCTATTCCCCTCCCTCCCTTCCTCCCCACTCGACCTAATTTGCCCCCTCCGCCCCAACCGTACGCCGCCGCCGCACCTGCACGCCTCCTCGGTCCCCTCCGTCCCCTGCCACCGCCGCCCCGACCCCCGCCCCCGCGCCCCCACCACTGCAGCTCCCCCGCGCTGCCACCCCCACGCCCCGAGCCAGAGGAGGAGGACCAAGAGGAGGACGGGGAGGAGGAGGAGACGACGACCACCACGACACAGCGAGGCTGCTCAAGGCCTTCAGCCGCACCGTCGAGCCACGCAACTTCGGAATCGGCCTCGTCGCCGGCTTCCTCCTCGTCACCATATTACTGCTAGATCTCGGTAACGAACCCGAATCGCCTCTGTTCTAGGTCTCTTCTTCCAATCTCTCCTTTCTTGATCTCACATCTCCCCCCTCCCCTGATTGATTCAGACAGGACTGCCTCGCTCCACACGGCGGCGAGGCGAGACCGACCGGCGACGAGCGGCCAGGTAACGCTCCCTCCCTTCCCCTTCCCCCTGCTCCAATCACCTCGTTCGAGCTCTTCAATCCGTATTGCATAGGCCGTGGGACTTGGGCGGATTCGGTAGCCATGTTGAAGAAATTAGCTTCTTTGGTGGTTACGCATGTCTAGTTTTCAGTGTATAGTAGTAATCTTGGGCAAATGTTGGGAGTAGGTTGGTATTCTAGTTTGCCAGTAGTACACAGTCGTTGTTGCTCGTGGATCTTCTGTGAGTCTGGCATCATATTTTGAAGTAAATGACTATCTTGATGTCGTGTCCTGATTACTGTTACAGAAAAATTCACACGGAAAGGTTGTGTCATGCATCAGTTTAGTTTCAGCATCATCAGTTGTGTCAGTTTCATCAGTTTAGTTTTGAAGCACTTAATATAGCTGCAATACATCAGTTTTTGTGTAGTTTGAAGTTCTGACCAAAATGAGAGTTGATATGAACTTGTTAGTGTTGGGTGCTCTATATATTAGTGTTGATTTCCTCGTCGTGACATTATGGTTTGTTCAACTATTGCCAATGCAGATGCCCTGTTATGTACCTTCTTCTGGATGAACTGCTACGTTTTTCAGTTTCTAGTCTATCTGCAAATTCGCCCGAGCAGATTGTTAGTTTTGACTATGCTTTGGACGTAGCGTAGCAGGTTTGTCCTTGAGTGAAGAAAATCACTTGAGACTTGTCTGGTTCATTTTCATAGGGTAATTCGTTTATCTTCTTCTAGTAGTTGTAGAGTTCTGCATACTTAGAGGACCCCATAACTTTTGGCTCCACGTGTTGTGTGGTGCTGGCATGGATCTGGTCGGTGTTCAGTTTCAGAATCCTATGCTATCACAAGGTCAGGAGCTCAAGTTAAGTTCGAGTTCAGTTACAAAATTCGTGTTGTCTGAGTCAACGACTTGTTTCCCTCTACGCTGCGAGTTATTAGTTCTCATGCCCCAATGAATTCTCTTCACTATGCTCTAGGCAGTCAACTGTGGTAGATGCTAGAGTATTGTAACTGCATTTCACATGCCAAAGTAACGAAGCTAATTTCTTTCCAGCATGTAGCCTATTATGACAATGTGGCAAAAAGTAAATGGATAGGGAACCCTATGTGCCAATTCTGTCCCCGATATTTTGACTGTATTCCTAAATTTATTCGTAGTAGTAGCCGTAATGTTCAAATTGTTGGGCTTGCGACTATATGGAAGCTTCATAGTTGAGCTTGTTTCAATAAAAAGCTTGTGAGGTCCCCTGTTGAAATCATATCTTTTAGGTTCACCCAAATTGCCATTAAGAGAAACCAGAGCTCGCTACAAAGTCTCGAATACTAATCTTTATAACTATGTGCTTTCTTTTCTATATTTTCTGACATGTGGCACATATGTTTCTGATGCCATATTTGTTGGTTTTTTCTGGAGGGTGATGATGTCATGTCTCTACCATAGATTAAAATAAATGGAAGTTTAAAAATATGAGAGAAGTTGTCTTGAATAATTACATGTTTATGTAAAAAAGAATAGCAGGGATATTTTACAACTCCTGTGTGTGTAGTTGCTTGTTTTTACTGTAGTTGTGGCTGCTTTCTTCTTGTATCATAAAAATATCTCTTCTGTTGCTTATCAGAGATGGCGGGAAGCAGCCATCGCCGCTCTGCGACACCGCAGTACGAGTTGGATGCTTCCGAGTTCTTCACTATCATACTTGGGACTACGGTATCATCCTTGACGCACGTATATAAAACGAGAGATCTCCCCTTCACCCATCTCATTATGATATCTGTTGTTTTCTACATCACTCATTGTCCCAAACTGCAGAGGCTGCCTGACAGTTTTATGAACATGCTGATGGGTGAAGATCCGCCAAATAATGTGAAGCTGCGACAGGCCGGCAGCGGGTTTCGCAGGCTGTGGTCTCGTGGGTGGGAGAAGTTCTACCGTGCCTATGACCTGCGGCTGGGGTACTTCCTTCTCTTCTGGTACGACGACGACGCCACCATGCTCATCGTGAAGGTGTCCAACACGACTATGTGTCGCATGCGCTATGCTGAAGATTATGATGCCGGTACATTCTGCCTCTTCTTATTCTTCTACATTTGGCTTTGTCTCACATCGATTGTTAACGGTCATTGTTGCATTTGGACAGGTAATGAGAGCAGCAGCAGCGACAATGGCTACAGCCAAAGCAGCAGCGACTATGGCTGTAGCGAAAGCAGCAGTGATTCTGGCTGTAGCGAAAGCAGCAGCGATTCTGGCAGCAGCATAGACAACAAGAAGGATGATCCAGACTGGAGTGCGGGAGAAGAGGAGCAGAGTGGGGATGAGGAGCTGCAGGATGACGATGGGCATCAGGCTGAGGATGACCTAGCGCTGGTGGTGGTTGACCAAGGGCAAGAGATGGTGGTGGCTGACCATGGGCAAGAGATGGTGGTGGCTGACCATGGGCAAGAGATTGAGGTGGCTGAGGATGACCTAGCGATGGTCATGCCTGAAGGTGGCCTCGCGATGGTGGTGGTGCCTGACAATGACCACGCACCGGTGGTGGCGCCGGCGATCCCACAGCTGGGCGACATGACCACGCCAATTGAGGTAGAAGACTACATCCCACTACCTCCACCGCCTCGCCGCTCTTGGCGCATCAGGCTGAGGAAGGAGAAGGAGAAGAACAATGCATGAGAACTGAACTTTGTCAGGTATGTCAGATCTCCAAAATGATATATATATATATACTTAGTTACATATGTTATCTCTAATATGCTTAGTTTCCTATAGGTTAGCTTCATTTTACCTAAGTTGGCTCTAATATGCTAACTTAGAGCTTATATGCTTAGTTTCCTATAGGTTAGCTCCAAAATAAGTTATGTTAGCACAAAATGATCAAGTTTACA
>NC_053023.1:32940965-33004260 GCF_003073215.2 Triticum urartu | reverse complement strand
GCGGGGCGGCGGCGTCGGGCGCGGCGGCGGCGGCGAGGGCGCGGCGGGCGCGGCGGCGGCGGCGTGGGCGCGGGGCGCGAGGTGGGTGGCGGCTAGGGTTTCGGCACGGGGTGGGCCGGCGGCTTATAAAGGCTGAGGCCTGGAGGAGTACGGGCCTAGCACGGCCCGTAGGTCGGTTCGGACGTTTTTTTTAAATACTTACACTCGGAAAAAAAAAGGACTACTAAACGGACTCCAAAAATCCCGAAATAAATTTTTCCCGGCTTCTAAAATCAAGCCGCACAGGATGAACATTTATTTGGGGCCTAAATGCAATTTTGAAAAACGCGCATTTTTTCCTAAATTCAAATAAAATAGCAAATAAAACCAAATAAAATCTTATTTGATTTTTTTATGAAATCTTCAATATTTCTTTATTTTGGGAAAGTCATTTTATTCCCTCTCTCATATTTTTGTAATAGAAATAATTGAAGATAAAATAAATAAAATCAAAAGATCCTATTTTCAAAATTTGAGACAACTCATATATGAAAATAATGAAATCCCCAACTCTCTCCGAGGGTCCTTGCGTTGCGTAAAATTTCTAGGATGAACCAAAATGCAATAAATATGATATGCAATGATGATCTAGTGTATAACATTCCAAATTGAAAATTTGGGATGTTACACGGCCACACCTCAGCCCGCCAACCACGCCGCCAAAAGACGCGCCGCCAGGAGGTGCAGCCCCACGGGACCTGCCTGAAGCCCACACGCCGCCACCATGGCTGCACCAGCGCCTGGCCAAGGGCAGGCAACCGCAGCCAACCCCGCCCAGCCAGAGGGCTAGCCCAAGGACGGTCGCGTACGACGCAGACCACGCCCCCCGCCACCTGCGCCCAGCCGCATCGCAGCCGCCGCCGCCACCAGATCTGCCCGCCGCCGCCGCCCGAAGGCCCCCGCACCTGCTGCTCGCAGCCCTGCCGCTCCACAAGAGGCCGGTCCAGCGCAGCCGCCACAGCGCCCACGGCCGCCCGCGCCGCCGGCACGGCCGTCCGCAGCGCCGCCGCCGCGCCCCGCGCGAGCGCCACGTCACATGGATGTCGTCACACCCCGCGCTGCAGGACAGCCGGGGGAGGAAAGAGATCCCTGCCACCGCCTACGCCGATCGGGCTTTCCCGACGGCGTGCTCCGGCGGCGGCAAGGGAGGGGGTGCGAGGAGGAGGACGGCGGCGGCGCGATTTAGGGTTCGCCCCTCCCGCTCGCGGGAGCGGGACGGGACCTTGACATGTTTATAGGAGGCATTTTCATCATAACTAGTGTAATCATCATTAGTACCATGGATATTCAAGGAGTTCATACTAACAACATTGCAATCATGCTCATCATTCAATTAAAATGTTTGGCACTAAATTCAAATATTTAGTGCCAAACATTTTAATGCATTCTTCTTCTAACACTTTGGCACAATTTTCCTTCCCATCATACTCACGAAAGATATTAAAAAGATGAAGCGTATGAGACAAACTCAATTCCATATTTTTTTTGTAGTTTTGTTTTATAAACTAAACTAGTGCTAAAACAAGAAACAAAAAGATTTGATTGCAAGATCTAAAGATATACCTTCTAGCACTCACCTCCCCGGCAACGGCGCCAGAAAAGAGCTTGATGTCTACTACACAACCTTCTTCTTGTAGACGTTGTTGGGCCTCCAAGTGCAGAGGTTTGTAGGACAGTAGCAAATTTACCTCAAGTGGATGACCTAAGGTTTATCAATCCGTAGGAGGCGTAGGATGAAGATGGTCTCTCTCAAGAAACCATGCAATCAAATAACAAAGTCTCTTGTGTCCCCAACACACCCAATACAATGGTAGATTGTATAGGTGCACTAGTTCGGCGAAGAGATGGTGATACAAGTGCAATATGGATAGTAGATAAAGGTTTTTGTAATCTGAAATTATAAAAAAGCAAGGTAACTAATGATAAAAGTGAGCGTAAACGGTATTGCAATGCTAGGAAACAAGGCCTATGGTTCATACTTTCGCTAGTGCAAGTCCTCTCAACAATAATAACATAATTGGATCACATAACTATCCCTCAACATGCAACAAAGAGTCACTCCAAAGTCACTAATAGCGGAGAACAAACGAGGAGATTATGGTAGGGTACGAAACCACCTCAAAGTTATTCTTTCCAGTCAATCCATTGGGCTATTCCTATAAGTGTCACAAACAGCCCTAGAGTTCGTACTAGAATAACACCTTAAGACACAAATCAACCAAAACCCTAATGTCACCTAGATACTCCAATGTCACCTCAAGTATCCGTGGGGATGATTATACGATATGCATCACACAATCTCAGATTCATCTATTCAACCAACCCATAGGACCTTAAAGAGTGCCCCAAAGTTTCTACCAAAGAATCACGACGAAAACGTGTGCCAACCCCTATGCATAGGTTCATGGGAGGAACTCGCAGGTTGATCACCAAAACATACATCAAGTGAATCACGTGATATCCCATTGTCACCATAGATACGCACGGCAAGACATACATCAAGTGTTCTCAAATCTTTAAAGACTCATTCTGATAAGATAACTTCAAAGGGGAAACTCAATCCATTACAAGAGAGTAGAGGGGGAGGAGAAACATAAGATCCAACTATAATAGCAAAGCTCGTGATACACCAGGATCGTGCCAAATCAAGAACACGAGAGAGAGAGAGAGAGATCAAACACATAGCTACTGGTACATACCCTCAGCCCCGAGGGAGAACTACTCCCTCCTTGTCATGGAGAGCACCGGGATGATGAAGATGGCCACCGGAGAAGGATTCCCCCTCCGGCAGGGTGCCGGAACGGGTCTAGATTGGCTTTCGGTGGCTACGGAGGCTTCTGGCCGCGGAACTCCCGATCTATTGTGCTCCCTGATTGTTTTAGGGTATACGAAGATATATAGGAGGAAGAAGTGCGTCAGGGGGCCACGAGGGGCCCACGAGGGTGGAGGGCGCGCCCTAGGGGGGTGTGCGTGCCCCTTGCCTCGTGGCTTCATCGTAGATCCCCTGACGTGCACTCCAAGTCTTCTGGGCTTCTTCTTATCCAAAAATAAGTTCCGTGAAGTTTCAGGTCAATTGGACTCCGTTTGGTTTTCCTTTTCTGTGATATTCTAAAACAAGGAAAAAACAGAAACTGGCACTGGGCTCTGGGTTAATAGGTTAGTCCCAAAAATAATATAAAAGTGCATAATAAAGCCCATAAACATTCAAAGTTGATAATATAATAGCATGGAACAATAAAAAAATTATAGATACATTGGAGACATATCAAAAAGCATCCCGCGCCGCTGACGCATCTCACTCTCTCTCCTGCCTCTCTGGTTCAAGCACTCCACCGACGTCGTCAACGGCCACCTGGGCCACCACCTGCAATCGCTAGGTTGTACATGCTCTGCTCCATGCCCTGAGCTGCTCCACTCCATTGTCGTCCCCATCTCACGGGCAACAAGGAGATCTGCATCTCCAGATCCACCTGGGCCAATGCCGTGTATAGCCCCTCCGCGACCTCCAGCCAACGATGCATGAGGGCACCCCGTCACAATCCTGTCACTGCCCCGCCGGATTCCTGCCTTATGGCGCTGCTACTCGACCTCCTTCCCTCCAAGAACTCGTCGCTCAACATCTACCAGAAGCAACCGGCATCAAACTGCAGTAGATTCATAACCTTGAATCCCAACGTAGAAGCTACAAAACAAGCTCCAATGAACTCACAACTTTCACAACATTTGTGTCGACCTAATCTAGTTCAGTGATTCTGCTGAAGCATGAGTTCGATTGGGAAGTCTAGCCTAGAGTGTTTCAATTTGCCGAACAAGTTCCACAAGTTCTCCAACACCAAAGCAGGTATCACCTTGGTTGTCCATTTGTGTCCTTATCATCCATTCGAGTATAACAAATTCAGTCAGTGCATGGATAGTTTAGGATATTTTAGGTGCTGCTCAAAGCTAGGAAGAAAATAAGCGGGCAATGGTTGCAGAGAAGAAGAGGATAGAGCTTTGTAGCGAGATCAGAGGCGTATCTTAGGAGAAGTTGTTGGAAGATAGGAAAAATGAAGACTCTGAGAGACTTCTTGATTTTGAAGGCCTGGATATGTCAGAGTTTTACATGTTTCATACACATGATATGACAATAGCAAAAATAAACAAGTGGAAGAAGGAACCCGCACCACATGGCTGAGATGGTGAGCACATCTCCTAACTTCATCTATTTAATTTAGTCGTTATGGATTAATGGCCCACGACCTTAGTGAAATATACCCAAATTCCTACTCTTTAAACAGGTATAATACTGTCGTGCTATCTATGCTCAACTTGTTGTGCATATTTGAAATCAAGAACAACATGAAAAGAGGGACTGCCTTGCGAGATTAATGTTCCAGCTATTGAAATTATTCACTCAGATGGCAGTGTTGTTTTCCCCTGTTTTCTGTGCTTGTATGAATGATTTTTGACAGTATGTTACATGTTTTGATGTTATTTATGAAAGTATGTTACCCGCTCTGATGTATGAATGATTTCTGATAGTATGTTACATGCTCTGATGTTATTTCTGATAGTAGTGTTCAGGTTAACAGATCTAGCAATCTATCTCCAGCTAGCTCGAGTTGTTTCTTGTTTTGTGGTTACATGCATGGTTTGTAGAAGTAAGGGTCAGTCTAGCAATCAAGTTTTAGTTAGCTAATTAGAAGACAATGGTATGATTATTCTAAATTTTCTATATTAAAGAAGTATGTTTCCAGCAACCTACTCGTGTCCTCCTTGTGCACATCTGGTGGTGGCTCCTTCTGCTTCTTCATGTGCAGATCTATTGGTGGGTCCTCCTCCCCTTCGCGGATCTTTATATTTTGCCATTGCTAAAAGGTACATGCCTTCATCATAGTAGAGCCTGATTGTTCTTTCGATTCTATACATCATTACCTTGCTAGTTTAATGGTCAAACAGGAAATCAAAATTCTTCCTAAGATTATGAACGGATTTTCTACAGTTTGCTTGCACACTTAATGAACTAGTTCCTCAACATTCCAAATTGTGATGTTAAGGCTCACATGAGATGCAAGTACATCTTTTGTGCAAAAAGGATAAATTGGTGTCCGATTTGACGACTAGCTTATGATCTTTGCTCCTCAAGGTTGTACTTTGATAAGGTGTGATGCTCCTTTTTGTGTAAGTTGACGAACTATAGTGAATGAATTGCATTTTGTTTCCTTTAATCATGATAGTTTGCATGAGTATTTGGCTTATTATTGCTTAATTTATGTTTCCATCAAAATAGTGAATTTACTTATGTCTGATTGATGTTTGATCTGATGGTACAAAATAAATGGCAGCTTTGATGTCAAAATATTGAGAAGAAATGGATTCAGCTAGGGAGGGGTAGAGGAAGACCATGCAAATGAGGGATACGTAAGATATGGATCCTAGCCCCTTTCATTACAAGTTTTTTTTTGTTTTTTTAAGGAAAACGGTAGGGGAAGCCCCCCACAGTGATTTTTTTCTAAATAATAAGAACCCAAATTCGTGCCCATGAGGAATTGAACCTGGGTGGCTGGGCTATACATTCACTCCACTAGCCAAGTGAGCTAGGCTCGCTTCCAAGAAGATTTTTTTGTTGCTGAGATGTTCACAAGAAACTAATTCTAAAAGTGAATTTTGTAGCAAGGGTGAGCTAGCATGTATCATCACAAATGTACAATGACAAGTGATGTGTATTTATTCTTCCATTGTTACTTTGGGCTTATTTTGACATTTTTCACTGGTTTGGTTTGCATGGAAGTTTTGGTGGGCAAGCTATGAGCTGGATGTGCTATTAGTCATGCCGACGAGCTTGGATTGAGGAGAGGGATAGAAGAAGATGATTTTTTGCTCCGCTGCAATGCACGGGCAATTAACTAGTGCATATGTAAAGGAATCAAACAAATGATTAACGTCGTTTTCAAGGTCGAAGTTTGTTTCTCCTCATACGTTGAACGTGGATTTATCAGGGTTATTCCATTACCACATTGAACGGGGATTTATCAGGATTATCAAAAAATCTTGAATGTTCCACACATAACCAACATCGAGGATTTTAGGAGGTTCCCCATCTTCATGAGTAGCAAGTACAACTATTTTTTTGTTTCTTGTTTCATATTCATAACTGAAGATAGAGAAGAACTTAGAAAATAAAATAAAATCTACTTAGAGATAAAGCCAACAAGCGCTTAAGGGTTTTTGGAAGAATAATAGAGAAAAGGATTTTTGCTAGGCAATTGAATATGACACAATAGTGATCCTCATCATACTTATGAGGGAGAGGCTTAAGCTAACATACCCTTCGTACTTGGATCATATGTTTTTATGATGGAAACTCGAGAAAGCATCTGCAATTACCAAAGATCTAGTAAGGTAAAATCCAATCATAGCATTAGGTTAAAGGTCTCCTTTAATCCCATATGCAACAACTCACGAATTCGGGGTTTACATTTCTATCACTCCCGTGACCCACTATAAGAAAATCATTAACATATTACAACACCCTACAGCAGGGATCCCACATGTTTGCGCAAGAAGGCGGGCACCATAGGACAACACCATAATAACATACAACTCATATCAACCATACCTTACCACAATTATCCCATAGAACAAAAAGAAACTACTGAAACATAATAGTGGTGCAACACATCATTGGATAATAATATATAGGATCAAGAACCATGTTTAAGTAGAGATTACAGTGGGGTGAGAGAGGATACACCACTCCACGGAGCGGGAGAAAGATGGTGATGACGGTGGCAAAGTAGTTGGAGATAATTGCCGGCATAATGGTTTCCCCAGCAACACTCTGGCGCCACCGGGGGAGAGGGCAGAGAGGCACCCCTCCTTCTTCTTGCTTGGCTTTCCCCTGGATGGGAGAACGGTCTTCGCTTCCCTGGCTCCCAGAGGGCAGGAGCCCCTCCGAGATTGGATGTCCCCTCTCTTTTTCTCTAGGTTTTCTAGACTTCCCGGAACTGCTTCAGTTGCCGAGCACCGTTCATAAATATCTGAAGATCTGAAACTCTGTTCGGGCTCAAATTTTAACATAATTTTCCCCCAAAATTAGCTTCCTTGTTCCCGGCGAAGAAGTCCAACCGACCTACAGTCTCTCTAAAATCCCTAGCAGCGTGCCCCCCTAGCCGCGACAAGAGGTCTTGTGGGACCCATAACCTCGTCTTGCATTAATTCTTGCGCCATAAATTCAGATATATCTCCAAAAAAATGCACGTTAATTTTCAGGTCATTCAGCATCCGTCAAATCTTCACCTATAAACACAAAAACAATAGAAAACAGGAACTAGCCTTTGGCACTGGGTTAGTAGGTTAGTTCAAATATAAATAATATAAATTATTGCCAAAGTATATATAAAAATGGTATGATAATAGAATGAAACAATAAAAATTATAAATACGTCGGAGATGTATCATCATCGTCCCACCTAGTCCACCGTGTTGTTTTCCGCACATGCGACCAATGCAATTACTTTGTTGCCTTAAAAAAATTCTCTCTTCCATCCAGTGGCAGAAGACAAAAAAATTTAAGGTGGGGTGAACTCGTAATGTGTTAGCCATGAAGGACATGGAGCTGCCTATCGTCGCGTCGTTCGCTCGCTGTTGTTGGCTGCTAGGCCCCAGCTGCGGTCGCCGCTCGCTGCGCCCTAGTCACTGTGGCTCGGTGTGCCCTACTTGGCAGCGCCCGGCCGCCCTTCATTCTTGCTCAACGCCCAGCTCACCGCCAACGTTGTTCATCCACCTCGTCCTGGTTAGGTGGTCAGCCATCACTACGCTAGTAGAAGTTGTTGCGTCTGTATGTTTCTAAGTTTTTCTAGCTTCATGTGTCCCATACTGGGGTCTTGGGCAATCGATTCGTTCACCCCATCTGGGTTCGCCGCTCGCTGCGCCCTAGTCACTGTGGCTCGGTGTGCCCTACTTGGCAGCGCCCGGCCGCCCTTCACGCTTGCTCAACGACCAGCTCACCGCCAACGTTGTTCATCCACCTCGTCCTGGTTAGGTGGTCAGCCATCACTACGCTAGTAGAAGTTGTTGCGTCTGTATGTTTCTAAGTTTTTCTAGCTTCATGTGTCCCATACTGGGGTCTTGGGCAATCGATTCGTTCATGGGCCAACACTATGTCTACATCTGTGTAGCCCATTTATCTAGCAAATGACCTCTCTATCTTCTAGCGACTTTTTCCTAGTGATGATAACGAGTGTACCCGGCCGATAGCAATATATGTGTACGTATAATTTTTTTGGCACTGAATCTTGGTATGGCAGCCCCCACTCCTTGACCATAGGGGTCATCCTCCATTGCCCCCAACCACCACCACCGCTTTGTGTAGCCACTATTTTCGGCCACCCCTAATGCCTTCACGACATACAATGTTTTCGTTGCTCGACTGCATTACCTCTAACCATGATCCTCACAACATGAACCTTTGTCATCACCTCCTACATGTACTTTACATTGTCGTCGCCTCCAACTCAGTCCAAGATTATTTCTGGCGGCCTACGAATGGGTGCTACTTCTTGAGCTTGCATCGCTTTTTCCCTTGAAGAGGAAAGGGTGTGCAGCAAAGTAGAGATAAGTATTTCCCTCAGTTTGAGAACCAAGGTATCAATCCAGTAGGAGACCACACACAAATCACCGAATACCTGCACAAAAAATCAAACAACTTGCACCCAATGCGATAAAGGGGTTGTCAATCCCTTCATGGTTATTTGCAAAGGTGAGATCTGGTAGAGATAGAAAAACGGTAAAGTAAATATTTTTGGTATTTTTGGTTTATAAATCGAAAAGTAAGGATTAGAAAAATAGTAGATCGGAAACTAATATGATGGAAAATAGAAACTTATATGATGGAAAATAGACCCAAGGGCCATAGGTTTCACTATAGGCTTCTCTCAAGATAGCAAATAATACGGTCGGTGAACAAATTATTGCCGAGCAATTAATAGAAAAGTGCAAAGCTATGACGATATCTAAGACAATGATCATGAATATAGGCATCACGTCCATGTCAAGTAGACTGAAATGATTCTGCATCTACTACTATTACTCCACACATCGACCAACTCCTGCCTGCATCTAGAGTATTAAGTTCATGAAGAACAGAGTAACGCATTAAGTAATATGACATGATGTAGAAGAATTAACACAATCAATATGATGAAAACCCCATGCCATTTAGAGACTCTCAAAATAATATAAGTGAAGCATGAGAGTTCAACAATTTCTATAAAATGAAACCACCATCGTGCTCTAAAAAGATATAAGTGAAGCACTAGAGCAAAATTGCCTAGCTCAAAAGATATAAGTAAAGCACATAAAGTATTCTAATAAATCACAATTCATGTGTGTCTCTCTCAAAAGGTGTGTACAGCAAGGATTATTGTGGAAAACTAAAAAGCAAAGACTCAAATCATACAAGATGCTCCAAGCAAACACATATCATGTGGTGAATAAAAATATAGCCTCAACTAAAGTTACCGATAGACGGAGACGAAAGAGGGGATGCCTTCTGGGGCATCCCCAAGCTTAGGCTCTTGGTTGTACATGAGTATTACCTTTGGGTGCCTTGGGCATACCCAATCTTAGGCTCTTTCCACTCCTTATTCCATAGTCCATCAAATCCTTACCCAAAACTTGAAAACTTCACAACACAAAACTCAATAGAAAATCTCATAAGCTCCGTTAGTGTAGGAAAATAAATCACCACTTTTGGTACTGTTGTGAACTCATTCTTTATATATATTGGTGTAATATATAATGTATTCCAACTTTTCCATGGTTCATACCCCCCGCCATGGTTCATCCCCCCCGATGCTACTCATAGAATCATCAAAATAAGCAAACAACACATAGAAAACAGAATATGTCAAAAACAGAACACTGTGTAGCAATTTGTAACTCTCGAATACTTCTGTAACTCCAAAAATTCTGAAAAATTAGGACAACCTAATAATTTTTTTATTAATCTTCTGTAAAGAGAATCAGTATTTATCACGCTTCTGTTAAAAATGAGAATTGTTTTCCTAAGCGCAAAAGTTTCTGTTTTCAGCAAGATCAAATCAACTATCACCGTAAGCCATCCTAAAGGCCTTACTTGGCACAAACACTAATTAAAACACAAAAACCAAATCTAAACGGAGACTGGATGAATTATTCAAAGAAAAATAGGACCTAAAAAGAAAGAACAAAAATAAAATTGGGTTGCCTCCCAACAAGCGCTATTGTTTAACGCCCTTTTAGCTAGGCATTGATAATTTCGATGATGCTCACATGAAAGATAAGAATTGAAGAACAAAGAGAGCATCATATAGCATGTGAAAAACACATCTAAGTCTAACATACTTCCTATGCATAGGCATCTTGTAGGCAAACAAATTATCAAGGCAAGCAAAAACTAGCATATGCAAAGAAGAAGAAAGAAACAATAGTAATCTCAACATAACGAGAGGTAATTATGTAACATGAAAATTTCTACAACCATATTTTCCTCTCTCATAATAATTACATGTGGTATTATATTCAAATTCAACAATATAACTGTCACATAAAATATTCTCAACATGATCCACATGCATGCAAAGTTGACACTCTTCCAAAATAGTGGGATTATCATAAAATAAATTCATGACCTCTATGATACCACTTTTATCAAAAACTTCATAAGATTGAACATTATCCAATTATGTGGGATCTAAAGTTGACACTCTTCCAAACCCACTTTCAGTATTATTGCAAACATTATTATCAATCTCATATTCATCATGGGGCTTAAATAATTTTTCAAGATTGTAGGAAGAATCACCCCAATCATGATCATTGCAACAAGTAGTGGACATAGCAAAACTAGAATCCCCAAGCTTAGGGTTTTGCATATCATTAACACAATTGACATTAATAGAATTTATAATAAAACCATTGCAATCATGCTTTTTATTCAAGGAGGTATCGTGAATCACTTCATAAATTTCTTCATCACAATTTTCAGATTCACGAATTTTAAGCAAAACTTCATAAAGATAATCTAGTGCACGAAACTCACTAGCAATTGGTTCATCGTAATTTGATCTCTTGAAAATATGAGCAAGTGGATGAGGATCCATAAACTCTATGCTTATGATTTTCAATAAACACACAATTATACCAAGCAAACGAGCAAACAAACAAAGTAAGACATAAGGGCAAACGAAAAGACGTATGAAAGAAGGGCGAAGAAAAGGCAAATCTTTTCAAAAATCGTTTTAAAAGTGGGGGAGAGGAAAACGAGAGGCGGATGGCGAATAATGTAATGCAAGAGATGAGAGTTTCTGATGGGTACTTGGTATGTCTTGACTTGGCGTAGATCCCCCAGCAACGACACCATAAATTCTTCCTACTACTCCTTGAGCTTGCGTTTGTTTTTCCGTTGAAGAGGAAAGGGTGATGCAGCAAAGTAGAGATAAGTATTTCCCTCAGTTTGAGAACTAAGGTATCAATCCAGTAGGAGACCATGCACAAATCACTGAATACCTGCACAAACAATCAAACAGCTTGCACCCAACGTGATGAAGGGGTTGTCAATCCCATCACGGTTATTTGCAAAGGTGAGATCTGATAGAGATAGATAAACGGTAAAGTAAATATTTTTGGTTTATAGATCGGAAAGTAAATATTGCAAAAATAGTAGATCGGAAACTAATATGATGGAGAATAGACTAGGGGGCCATAGGTTTCACTAGAGGCTTCTCTCAAGATAACAAATAATACGGTGTGTGAATAAATTACTGCTGAGCAATTGATAGAAAAGCGCAAAGTTATGACGATATCTATGGTAATGATCATGAATATAGGCATCACATTCCTGTCAAGTAGACCGAAATGATTCTACATCTACTACTATTACTCCACACATCGACCGACTCCTGCCTACATCAAGACTATTAAGTTCATGAAGAACAGAGTAACACATTAAGCAAGATGACATGATGTAGAGGAATCAACTCAAGCAATATGATGAAAACCCCATCTTTTTATCCTCGATGGCAATAATACAATACGTGCCTTGCTGCCCCTACTGTCACTGGGAAAGGACACCGCTAGATTGGACCCAAAGCTAAGAACTTCTTCCATTATAGGAAAAACCAATCTATTTGGCCAAACCAAACCGATAGTTCGAAGAGAATTACAAGGATATCAAATCATGCATAAAAGAATTTAGAGAAGATTGAAATAATATTCATAGATAAGCCGATCATAAATCCACAATTCATCAGATCTTGGCAAACACACCGCAAAAAAGTATTACATCGAATAGATCTCCAAGAACATCGAGGAGAACATGGTATTGAGAATCAAAGAGAGAGAATAAGCCATCTAGATACTAGCTATGGACCAGTAGGTCTGTGGTAAACTACTCACGCTTCATCGAAAGGGCAATATAATTGATGTACAAGCCCTCCGTGATCGAATCCCCTCCGGCAGGGTGCCGGAAAAGGTCCCTAGATGGGGTCTCATGGGTACAAGAGGTTGCAGCGGTGTAAAAGTGTATTTGTGGATGCCTCTGGTGGGTTGGGGATATTTGGGAATATATAGGCGAAAGAATTAGGTCAGAAGGGTCACAGGGGGCCCACAAGGGTGGGGGCGCGCCCTACCCCCTGGGCACGCCCTCCATCCTTGAGGTCGCCTCTTGGCTCCTCCGACTTCATCTCCAAGTCTCCTGCTTTGCTTCTGGTCCAAGAAAAATCATCGTGAAGCTTTCATTCCGTTTGGACTCCATTTGGTATTCCTTTTTTGTGAAACTCAAAAACAGGGGAAAACAAGAACTAGCACTGGCCCCTAGGTTAATAGGTTAGTCCCAAAAATAATATAAAATAACATATTAATGCATATAAAACATCCAATACTGATAATTGTTGACAACTGATTTCGGCAAGATACATATTGCAATGAAGATGGTCTCGAGTGAACGGGTTTTCAGCATGAAAAGATTCACGTCGCCGAGTGGAACCACTTTGATGTTTCATTTATATTGATTCGACTTTATCTTGCGGCCTGAAACTATACTCCGAGTGGCATAATTCAATGTTCCGAGTGGTTTTTGGCCAATCACGTCTTCAAGATGACCTCGGATGAAGGAGCATTCTTAAGGAATTGTCTTCGTCTCGTCGAGGCAATTGATTTTGATATATAAATCATCTCAATCCAAGTTCATATGCAAAAGTTAGAGGCAATACACTGCAGACCGAACCTCAACGGAAATATGGTGCAAGGTGCCAGACACTTGTCTGATGGGTTGCGCGAGTAATTAGGCCACCAAGACGGCCTTGAATCGAAAAACCTTCAACACGGAAAATTTTCGTCTCGTCGAGCCGATCAATTTTCATATATAATTCGTCTCAATCCGAGGTCGTATGAGGCCTGGAGAGACAAATCAAGATCGGGCTATGTTTTCAGTCGGAAATCCGAGTGAAAAGTTTACCATCCGAGTGAAAGTTTACGGTCGAGTGAAAATTTACCGGTCGAGTGAAAGTTTTCTGACCGGATGAACTTATTATTATCCAAGTGGAAATATAGTCATCCGAGTGGAAATATGATCATCCGAGTGAAATTGTCGTCCAGGTGAAAATATTCCGAGTGAAAAGATTACCATCGGGACGAAAACTTGCCGATTGAATAAGATAGTGCCTTCCGAGTGGAAATATAGTCATCCGAGTGGAAATATAGTCATCCGAGTGAAAGATTGTCTTCCGAGTGAAAAAGTCCAATCGGACGATCCGAGTGAAAGTATCTAATATCCGAGTGGATGAGCTCAAGTCCGAGTGAAATTGAACATGTGCTCGAAAGTTTATCAAAATGACCTTGGATGAAGAAGTGTTCAATACAGAAGTTGTGCGTATCATCAAGACGGTAAACTTTTGATTTTGGAGTCATCATCATCAGAGATAATATATAGCCTACAAATTCACTACGAGACTCGGATAATCCAGTCTACTGCAAGACCGAGTCCGACTGAAGATAAAGATGACCTCGAAAAGTATTCAAGATGGCCTTATTTGAAAAAGTGATCAACATGAGAGTTGTTCGTATCGTCGAGGCGCACAAGTTTGATATTTGGGCCGTCTCGATCGGAGATCATATGCAAGCCCGGCGGCCCGCGCAAGAAGGAAGACAGAGTTTGGGCCAGATTCAGACTGAATCCGAGTTGGAATAGAATTAGGACTCTAGGACGTGAATTGATGTAATTTTTCTTGTAAGGAAAGCCTAGATGAATCCTTTACTTGTACGGGAAGTCCAGCCGCCTCTTATATATGTTGGGGGTGACGGCCGATTGAACAACACACAATCGAACAAATCAATATACTACTTTTTCATCTACGTTTTATCTCTCCACCGTTTTTCTATCTCGTTCTTCGCTGTTCTTCGTGTTTGAGAGCTGCGAATCCCGAGGCTCTAGGGGCGAGCGAATCGACCTAGGGCAGCCCATAGCCGCCGCACTCCCTGACGGGGTCCCTCCCGGGGGTGTGGGGTTTTCGGGTCTGCAAAAGCGCCCGTCGACTGTTTCAAGAAAGATCGCCAAGGCAACATTACTCCGATTGAAGAAATCAAGTTCCCTCCTCTTCAAACTGAACAGGTTAAGCCTTCTGTAAGTACTGCTTTTCTCCTGAGCAGTGGGCTAAGATTGAAAGTCGTATTGCTGATGGTAACAATCTAGTCTATCAAACTTTTATAGAAAATACTAATGCTCAGAAGAATATATCTCAATCGTCTAGTGGTAATAATGGTGTAGCTGCTAGTGTGCAAAACCCTAATCTGACTTTACCTATTGCATCGGTACCTCCCGTGCCGATGACTTATTATCCTACCCAAACAAATCAGATTGTGGCTACACCCATTAATCCTATTACGAGCATGACAGGTTCGGTGGCAACGCCGAACCAAACTCTACCTACAGCTACAACCACTCGACCACTACCAAATTATGGGTCGACATACATACCACAATTCCTACCTACAGCTAGTAACCATACTCTTCCTATATCACTGCCACAAGCTTCATTGTCCACTACGGATGATGGTCTAGCTAATCTTAGAGAGGAGATGGCTAAGATGCTTAGAGAGAATTTTGGATTTGAGTTACCTCGGAATCGGATTTACCAAAAGCCGTACCCCGAGTACTTTGATGCCATCCAGTGCCCTCCGGGATATAAGATTCCAGATTTTGTTAAGTTCAATGGAGGGGGCACAAAAACCACATGGGAGCATGTTAGTCAATACTTGGCACAACTAGGTGAAGCAGGCTCACTAAATGAGTTGAAAGTGCGTTTGTTTCCTTTATGTTTAACTGGTACTGCATTTTCATGGTTTTCTTCTTTACCACATGGTTCCATTCGGGTTTGGTCACAGCTAGAGCAGAAATTTCATGATCAGTTTTATAGCGGTGACAATGAACTCAAGTTATCACATTTAACATCGGTTAAACAGAAGCATGATGAATCGGTCTCCGATTACGTCAAGAGATTCAGAGAAACAAAAAACCGGTGTTTTAGTTTGGTGATAACCGAGAGAGACTTGGCAGACCTAGTGCTGAGTGGTTTGAGAACAGCTAGAAGGTTATGAGTTCTTAAATATCAACCAAGTCTTACAAAGGGCTTTGGCTCAGGAAAGCCGAAGCAAAGATCTCAAAGAAGTGCATAGATACAAAGCCGATCGTCCAAAGATGAATATGGTGGAATATGATAGTGATTACTCGGACGATGAGGGTGATGTTTTTTCTACTGAATTTGTTTGGCCATCTAAGGCCAAACCCTTTACGTGCAATGATCTGAAACCGATTCATAAGAATCGTGATGAAGAGATGAAGTTTACTTTTAACATTGCTAAGTGTGATAGAATATTTGATGCTTTGCTGCAGGCTAAGATTATTAGAATATCTCATACTTTACCGCCGTTTGAAGAGCTAAAACGGCGTGCTTATTGCAAATATCATAATTCTTTTTCTCATGCTACTAACGATTGCAATGTTTTTCGACGACAGATACAATCGGCCATTAATTACGGACGATTGAACTTTTCTGAGATGCAAGTTGATAGACAGCCTTTTCCAATGAAACCATGGATTTGGAGGGGAAGAAGCTACTCATTCGACCGGAGGTGGCCGAATCTGCTAATAAAGCTAATGTCATTGTTGGTGAGCCCAGGAAAGACAAGGAGGACAACAAGATCTTGGGGAGACAGGTTGTGCTTGGTAAGCAACCCGATGGCAAGGAAGTGATCAAAATCACCATCAAGAATCCTACACTCAGGGGGCAACTGCAAGTGCAATAAAATGCTCGTGTGAGATTTGTCAAGCCCAAGAGTCCAGAAATTGGCAAGTGGAAAAGGAATGAAGTTAAAATACAGCGCAAGTGGATCAAGCCAACTTTTGATATGTTGCTGTCCAAGTACACCAACCAGTCGGCCGGTTCTAGCTTTAATCGGCCGACTCATTTGAAGCGACCAAGGTCACCATCAGCTGATATGTTCAGTCAGTATATGAAACCGAGTGGACCAAGGGTGCCGTTTCCAGAAGAGCATACGCAATCTGTTTGGGATCGACTTAACTATTCATATAGAGGCCGACTGAACATTGGTGGCTATCAGTCGGCTGGTCAAAACATGCGGCCGGATGGAAATTATCCGAGTGTAAGAATGCACCCAGGTGGAAGGTATCCGAGTGAAAAAATGTGGTCAAGTAGATTCCATCCGACTGAATTCCATCCGAGTGGATTCCATCAGAGTAAAAAGGTGCGCCCGAGTGGAAATTTCATGCATCTGGAAAGTCGAAAAGAATGGCGTGTTAAATCACCAAGTGTTGCAGCAGTTGAGTCGGGAAAAGGAAAGGAGAAAATGGATGTCGACTCACTTATCTTGGGCACCGAAACATTCGCCATACAGTAGCGCAGCCGATTGTGCATAGCAATCCGACTGAGCCGATACTTGCTATCGCGCCAAAGCACTCGGCTAATGACCATGAAGCAAGCACCAGCCGAGGTAAAAACGAGAGATCCTAAATACACTCAGCCAAAGTGGTGTCCTCCAGGGCTAACAAAGACACAAAAGAGGAAACTATAGAGGTTAAGGAGTCAAGAGATGGCAGAACAGGAGGCCAAGAAACAAAGGGATAAGTTGTTCAATGACACTTGACCCATGGTTCCACCAAAACAAGTGTGGAGGCCTAAACAAATACAAGATACATCAACTTCCACATCTATCACAGCAATACCTACATCACCAAAGGAGGACGATGCAACAGATATGACATCGTCTGCGACACTTCTCACTTCTCCTTCACTTGGACAAATTTCAGAATCTGTGGATGCACTCGAGGAGGAGGCTGATATGTTGGACTATGAGTCTACGCCGGTTCATGAAGGTATGGATATCAATATGGTGTGCTAGTTACCTACTGAGTTTCGTGCTGTAGATGAAGAAGGGGAGGTGGCTCAACTGGATTTTGGCCCTAAAAACGCAATATTCGAGAAACCAAAAGAACCAGTAACGCATCTGAAACCATTATATCTCAGAGGTCATATCAATGGGTCACCGCTCACTCGGATGCTTGTTGATGGTGGTGCTATGGTAAATTTTATGCCTTATTCGGTCTTCAAGAAATTGGGTTTGCCTGATGAAGAATTGATCAAGACCAATATGGTGCTCAACGGGTTTGAAGGCAAAGAGAAAACTGAAGCCAAAGGTGTAATGTATGTGGAGCTTACAGTCGGAAGCAAAACTTTGGCTACTGCATTCTTTGTCACTGAGGTGCAAGGTAACTACAACGTCATACTAGGCCGCGATTGGGTTCATGCAAACCAGTGCGTGCCATCCACTATGCACCAGTTTTTGATTCAGTGGGTTGATGATGAAGTGGAAGTTATTCATGCGGATAACTCGGCCTGTGTTGCTTTGGCCGATGCATCGGTGGATTGGCAACATCCCAACGCTACTTGCTTAACGGGACGTGACTTATCAGAATTTGATTTTCTCAGCGCGACCAAGAATGGTTTTGTGCCCGTCTCCTTAAAGCCGAGTGAATGCAATCGGCTCCAAGGTATGATATGTTTAAATGGATCCTAATTCCGAGTGGTTACAAAAACGTCTTGTAAAGTATCGATCCAATGAGAATGATCACTACTAGGGAAAAGGCTAGCAGCAGCGTGGGTTTTAGACCTATCAGTAGAGTGGGGTGGTGCACTACTGATAAGGCGCTAAGCTAATGAATAGCAGTAGCATGCCTCCACCCACGCTACGGCTAAATCGACTAAGAGCAGCGAGTTCCAGGAGGAGCGCTGCTGGTATTTAGTAGTAGCGCTTCTCTCTGCCCGCGCTGCTACTATTATTTCGTATTTTATTTCTTTTTTATTTCATGTTGTATTCATACACCTTTACACAAATTTTCATACAACAGGAATTTACAAATTGTTTTTACATCACAATGAGTTATTACATCATGGGGTGAAAGAACCGTGTGGACTAGTTTCAAGTGGACGGACATCCACTTGAAACTAATCCGCGGTTCTTTCACCCAATGATATAATAAATATCATCATCATCATATCATTAACAACTTATCATCATCATCATCATATCATTGGTCACTAGTCGTAATCACAAGTACTCCTCACATCTTCAACTCTAACACATTGTATCACATAATAAACATATTGTACCTCATAGGACCTACTACATTCTCTTAGGACCTACTATATTCTCTAAGGTAAAATAGCAAAAAACAAGATAGCCCCTCGCTCTCCATTATGGAGAATGCAGATTATCCTGTCTCCAATTCTTGCCTTTCGCTTAATGTTGCTTCCAAGAACCTCCTTACGAATGTCCAAACATTTTTTCCACTCTTTGATTAGCATGTGTTCACCGGTTTCAGAAATTCGATATGCACAGGTGAGATCCGTAGGATGACCTGGCTGTAGGTTCAGAACTTCAAGGTGACCATTGTAATACATCAGATGAGGCACACAATCCATCGGGATTTTCTGTTGAAAAAATAGTAATAACTTCGTAGTTAGCAATGATGTACTAGTTTTAGAAGTATGCAAAAGATGCACGGATGTCGTAATAGTAAAATATCTTACCAGGGTATCTCCATAGAAGTTATCGTGGTTCAACACATGCACTAGTGGTACGTATTCACCATAATTTGGAGGAGTTCGATAATAGGTATTGTAATTCTCAAAAAAAGTACAATAAGCAATCAGATGATTTTTCTCCTTATAAGTTAATTCGGAGCCATCAGTGTAGTGGGTTTTGTCTACCATCTTCTGCACATTCTTTGAAGATTCAAAATAAGCTGTCAATGGAAATAGGTTGTCAACTATTTTGAAATAAACAATATAAATTAGTTAATAACTATGTTTGAGAAACTCACATTGCGGTAGAATCGGAAGCGTATCAACAAGGACCCAAATGTCCATATTGTCTTGCTCGATGTCAGGATCACCAAGATCCATGCTGACAATCATACCCTCATAAAAACCATACATTTTGCAAAGTGCTTCCCAATTTTGGCAACCAAAATGGGTTACGCTCTGAGAATTGTACAGATTTACTTCAAAATCGATATCATGATGGGTCCTTAGGTGTATTTTCCTTGTTTGAAAATTTTCATGGTCTTCAAAACCCATCCTCTCCAAGACATAGCGTCTTGCATGGCATGGGATAAGCTAGTCGAATTGTAAAAGATGAAAATTAGACATTGAAATAGTTGAAGTCATGCTTAATTACGAAAAAAAACACTTGTCGTTGTTGCGTACCGTTTCAACATCGAAGGTCTCCTCGAGCTTAATGCTGAAGCGCCAATCTTCATCCAGCTGAACGAACCTGTCGCACATACCTCGATCATCATGGCACCAACTGCACTCCCCCGGGAGACTGTCGTCGTCCGAGTACGACATTTCCTACTTTCATAATTCAAAGATTAAACTTGTACATATTCTAGCACAAGTCATGCCAGAATTCACGGAAAAATCCGGCATGACCTTTGCTAAAAAAGGACATATCGAGCGCGTGAAATTTGCCGGAACGGAAATTAATCAACACTCCGGCAAAACATAGGCCACTCGGAGGTGTAACCAAAACATGAAATAATTGCTTAAACTAAAAAATAACACCAAATATGGCATGTTCATCTAGTTCTATTAATTCAACTAGTTCTATTAATTCAACTAGTTCTTACTAAATATAAACTTAGTATAAAAAGAAAAAAACTAGTTCTTTCTAAAAATGAAGTAGTTCGACTAGTTATTAATTTACTTACTATACTAGTTCAACTAAAACTTAATTAGTTCAACTAAAACTAAACTAGTTGTATTAATTCAACTAGTTCTTACTAAATATAAACTTACTATAAATAGAAAGAAACTAGCACATCTACTACTACTAATTAACATCTAACTACTACATCTACTACTAATTAACATGTACTACTGCTAATTATACAACTAGTTTACCATCACTACTAGTAATTAATATCCACTACTTCTAAAAATCATTATCTATGAACCCTAAATTAACATCTACTACTACTAAAATCATCTACTAACTAAGCAAAGAGAGAGGGGGTTGGGGAGGGGTGGGGGGCTTACAGAGGGAGAGACGGATGGCGGGGAGGTGCTCGGCGACGGAGGGGCGGCGAGGGCGGGCTCGGGATCGGGAGGGCGGCGGTCCTGGGCGGCGGGCTCGGCGGGCTCGGTCGAGGGCGGCGGCGGTGAGGTCGAGGGCAGCGACAGTGTGGTCGAGAGCGGCGGCGGTGAGGTTGAGGGCGGGCGGGCGGCGGCGGCGGTGAGGGCGCAGGCGCGCTCGGGCTCGGGCGGCGGCGACAGGGAGTAGGGGAACATGCCGGTGGGGGGGGAAGGAGGACTTAGCGAAATTTTGATGCGGGGGGTGGTTAACTCGAACTAGCAGTAGCGCACGTACAGAAAACGCGCTATAGCTAACTTATCTACAGTGTGTTTTAGGGAAAACCGCTACTGCTAATGGAAGCAGTTATTTCTTTTGTTTAGTAAAAACATCAAAAATATACATTGGTCATCATTGATCTTTTTGTGTATAATCTAAATAGTCAACATGAATCCTCACTGTACCTGTATAGGTACAGGCGAGGATTCATATTGCAACCACAAATCATACACATATAGTTCAATGAAGACCAAGTGCTCGAGATAGGTTGAGAAGCAACATATTTAAGGTGGTAAACACCTTGTTCGCTTAGCAGTATGGGACTAAACTTAATTAGTTGCGGTCATACTTAGCAGCAGCGAGTTTTGAGCAAAACCGTTGCTACTAAGTTCTTTAGCAGTAGCGCGTCCACGGGAAGGGCGCTACTACTATATCTAGCCTGGAGGCAACACCGTGGCAATTATAGTAGTAGCGCTCTTTTCACCTAGAGCGCTACTGCTACTCAGTCATTAGCAGCGCTCTTTTCTAAAGCTCGTTGCTGCTAATTAGCAGTAGCGTCTGTTTTTAGACCGCGTTGCTGCTAAGATTTGTGTATAAGGTTTTCCCTAGTAGTGGATATGTATGAGTCTATAGAGGAGTTGGATGACAATGGATAAACTTGGACAAGGTTTTACATCAGCCGATCCGTTAGAAGAGGTAGATATTGGAGATGGTTCAGTCACTCGACCGACATTTATAAACAAAAATTTGAAAGCCGATTGTAAGGCTAAGTTAATCGAGCTATTGAAAGAATATGTTTGTTGCTTTGCATGGGAATATCATGAGATGCCAGGGTTAAGCCGAGAGCTAGTGGAGCATCGGTTGCCTATAAAGGCCGGTTTTAGACCTTATAAACAGTCGGCCAGAAAATTTAATCCGAAAACATATGACCGGATCAAGGAAGAGATCGGTCGACTGCTTGAAGCTAATTTCATTCGACCTTGCAGGTATGCCGAGTGGATTTCTAACATTGTCCCAGTAGAGAAGAAAGGATCTGGCAAGTTGAGGGTGTGCATTGATTTCAGAGATTTGAATAGGGCTACACCCAAAGATGAGTATCCTATGCCAATAGCCGATATGCTTATTAATGATGCTTCTGGACATAAGGTTATTAGCTTTCTAGATGGTAATGCCGGATACAATCAAATTTTTATGGCCGAAGAGGACATGTACAAGACAGCTTTTCGATGCCCTGGTTTCCTTGGTTTATTCGAGTGGACAGTGATGACATTCGGATTAAAAAATGCTGGCGCCACATATCAAAGGGCTATGAATTTGATTTTTCATGATTTACTCGGTGTCATACTTGAAGTTTATATTGATGATATTGTTGTCAAATCGGATGCTTTTGAATCTCACTTGGCCGATTTGCGTTTAGCTTTTGAAAGAATGAAAAAGTATGGATTGAAAATGAATCCTTTGAAGTGTGCTTTCGGCGTGTCAGCTGGCAAGTTTTTGGGTTTCATTATTCATGAAGATGGTATAGAGATTGATCCCAAAAAGATAGAGGCTATACAGAAAGTGGAGGCTCCAACATGCAAGAGAGATATGCAAAAGTTCCTTGGCAAGGTCAATTATTTGAGAAGGTTCATAGCTAATCTATCAGGGAAAGTTGATGCATTTACTCCTATCCTTCGGTTAAAGAATGATGCTGATTTCACTTGGGGGGCAAAACAGCAAGAAGCATTTGATATGATCAAGAATTATTTGTGCACTCCTCCGGTGATGAAAGCACCCAAGCATAGGGAACCCTTCAGACTTTACATTGCAGCAGAGGAAGGAGTTATTGGTGCTGTTCTAACTCAAGAGACCGAAGGAAAAGAGCATGCCATCACTTATTTGAGCCGCCGCTTATTGGACGCAGAGACAAGGTATACATTTATTGAGAAATTATGTCTATGCTTATATTATGCTTGCACAAAACTGAGACATTATTTAGTGCCGAGTGTTTGTGTAGTAGCTTGTCAAACCGATGTCATTAAATACATGTTGCATAGGCCAATTCTTAGTGGTAGAATTGGCAAGTGGGCTTATGCTTTGATTGAATATGATTTGGCTTATGAATCTCTAAAATCCATGAAAGGCCAAATTGTTGCTAATTTCATTGTTGAACATCGGATTAATAACAAGCATGATGTTGATATGAACCTTGTTTCATTAGTACCATGGAGATTATACTTTGATGGTTCAGTTTGTAGCAATGGCCAAGGTGTTGGTATTGTTTATATATCTCCTCATGGTGCTGTTTTTGAAGCCTCATGCCGCTTAGAATATTTTTGCACAAACAATCAAGCCGAATATGAAGCATTGTTATTCGGCCTAGAGATGTTACTTGCTATAGGTGTTACACATATTGAGGCTTATGGTGATTCGTTACTAGTGGCAGCAAATATCCAAAGTCTTTCAGTGTTTGGACGAATCACTTAATGTTTATCTTGATAAATGTCTAGATATAATCTCTACTTTGGATTGTTTTAGCATTGCACATATATCTAGACATGACAACTGGAGAGCAAATGAGTTGGCACAGCAAGCATCTGGATACCATGTTGATCATGGCATGTTTCATATTTCTCAAAGTCCGATGTCTTGTCTTACCAGTATAGAAGAGGCCGAACCAACCCACTGATTCGGTCATTAACAAAAAATCTAGTGCAGGTGACAATCCCGACTGGAGGAAGCCCATTGTTGATTACTTGTGCAATCCGAGTGAAAGGGTGGACAGGGCTGTTCGGCGTATGGCTTTCAAGTATACAATGAGAGATGATGGTCTTTATCGCCGAACAGTCGATGATGTTCTTCTAAAGTGTTTGGATGAGGACCAGGCAAGAGTTGCTATGGGAGAGGTACATGAAGGCATTTGTGGCACTCACCAGTCGGCTCCCAAGATGAAATGGTTATTGCGACGTGCTGGGTTTTATTGGCCGACTATGATTAATGATTGCTTCAGATATTATAAAGGGTGCGAAGCTTGTCAAAAATTTGGTGATATTCAATTGGCTCCTGCTGCTATGTTGCATCCTGTTATCAAGCCGTGGCCTTTCAGAGGATGGGGTTTAGACTTTATTGGGCAAAATTCATCCATCTTCCTCAAAAGGGCATCGGTTCGTATTGGTGGCAACTGATTATTTCACTAAATGGTCTGAAGCAGTACCTCTCAAGAACATGACACATACAGAGGTAATTCAATTCATAACCGAGCACATTATTCATAGATTCGGTATTCCTCAAACGTTAACAACAGATCAAGGTTCATCTTTCATGTCACACCAAGTCAGAGAGTTTGCCGGATCTTATAACATAAAGTTGCTCAATTCCTCTCCATATTATGCCCAAGCTAATGGACAAGCTGAGTCTAGCAATAAAATTTTAATCAAACTCATCAAGAAAAAGATTGAAGATAATCCAAGGAGATGGCATGAGTTGTTGTCTGAAGCTTTGTGGGCACATAGAATTTCAAGGCATGGTGCTACGAAGGTGACCCCATATGAGCTAGTATATGGTCAAGAGGCCGTTTTACCAGTGGAAGTAAATTTGAATGCTTTGAGAATAGCCAAACAAAATGATTTATCGGCAGTAGACTTTTATAACTTGATGATGGACAATATTGATGAGGTTGCCGATAAATGTTTGGTTGCTTTGAAGTCCATAGAGAGAGACAAGTTGAGGGTTGCAAGAGCTTACAATAAGAAAGTTAAGTTGAAGAATTTTCAAGTTGGTGATCTCGTCTGGAAAGTGATTCTGCCGATTGGTTCAAGAGATAGAAAATTCGGGAAGTGGTCTCCAAGTTGGGAAGGTCCTTTTAGAATTACAAGAGTTGTTCCCGGAAATTCATATTTGGTGGAATCAATACAAGGGGCATTGTTACCTCGAGCTCTCAATGGCAAATATTTGAAGAAGTACCACCCGAGTGTGTGGCAGGAAGCCTAAGTAGGCAATGGCCGATATACGATTATCGCCCTTAGCACAAACATGGCCGATACATAATTATCGCCCTGAGAAAAATAAATGGCCGATGGAGTGTTGATATCGTCCTTAGAACAAACACTATGCATATTATTTTTCGGCGTGCAAGCTTTGCCGAAAAACAGGGGGGCATGTGTTGACACCTGATTTTGGCAAGATACAGATTGCAATGAAGATGGTCTCGAGTGAACGGGTTTTCAGCATGAAAAGATTCACGTCGCCGAGTGGAACCACTTTGATGTTTCGGTTATATTCATTCGACTTTATCTTACGGACCGAAACTATACTCCGAGTGGCATAATTCAATGTTCCGAGTGGTTTTTGGCCAATCACGTCTTCAAGATGACCTCGGATGAAGGAGCACTCTTAAGGAATTGTCTTCGTCTCGTCGAGGCAATCGATTTTGATATATAAATCATCTCAATCCGAGTTCATATGCAAAAGTTAGAGGCAATACACTGCAGACCGAACCTCAACGGAAATATGGCGCGAGGTGCCAGACACTTGTCTGATAGGTTGCGCGAGTAATTCGGCCATCAAGACGGCCTTGAATCGAAAAACCTTCAACACGGAAAAGTTTCGTCTCGTCGAGCCGATCGATTTTCATATATAATTCGTCTCAATCCGAGGTCGTATGAGGCCTGGAGAGACAAATCAAGATCGGGCTATGTTTTCAGTCGGAAATCCGAGTGAAAAGTTTACCATCCGAGTGAAAGTTTACGGTCGAGTGAAAATTTACCGGTCGAGTGGAAGTTTGCTGACCGGATGAACTTATTATTATGCAAGTGGAAATATAGTCATCCGAGTGGAAATATGATCATCCGAGTGAAATTGTCGTCCAGGTGAAAATATTCCGAGTGAAAAGATTACCATCGGGACGAAAACTTGCCGATTGAATAAGATAGTGCCTTCCGAGTGGAAATATAGTCATCCGAGTGGAAATATAGTCATCCGACTGAAAGATTGTCTTCCGAGTGAAAAAGTCCAATCGGGCGATCCGAGTGAAAGTATCTAATATCCGAGTGGATGAGCTCAAGTCCGAGTGAAATTGAACATGTGCTCGAAAGTTTATCAAAATGACCTTGGATGAAGAAGTGTTCAATACAGAAGTTGTGCGTATCATCAAGATGGTAAACTTTGATTTTGGAGTCATCATCATCAGAGATAATATATAGCCTACAAATTCACTACGAGACTCGGATAATCCAGTCTACTGCAAGACCGAGTCCGACTGGAAGATAAAGATGACCTCGAAAAGTATTCAAGATGGCCTTATTTGAAAAAGTGATCAACATGAGAGTTGTTCGTATCGCCGAGGCACACAAGTTTGATATTTGGGCCGTCTCGATCGGAGATCATATGCAAGCCCGGCAGCCCGCGCAAGAAGAAAGCCTATATGAATCCTTTACTTGTATGGGTAGTCCAGCCGCCTCTTATATATGTTGGGGGTGACGGCCGATTGAACAACACACAATCGAACAAATCAATATACTACTTTTTCATCTACGTTTTATCTCTCCACCGTTTTTCTATCTCGTTCTTCGCTGTTCTTCGTGTTTGAGAGCTGCGAATCCCAAGGCTCTAGGGGCGAGCGAATCGACCTAGGGCAGCCCATAGCCGCCGCACTCCCTGACGGGGTCCCTCCCGGGGGTGTGGGGTTTTCGGGTCTGCAAAAGCGCCCGTCGACTGTCTTGCGTATCGCGCTGTCGGTCGGGTCTCCTTCGACGTGAGCTGCGGTGCATCACCCCCAGCGTCGAGGGTACACGTGACGTGTTCGTGTGTCAACAATAATATAATAGCATGGAACAATAAAAAATTATAGATACGTTGGAGACGTATCAATGGGTAGCTCAGCGCGAAGACCCAAATAGAAGTGCATAGTCGGGATGGGCATCATCCCCGTTTATGTCCCAATGGCGTGACAAAAGCTCGATAAAAGTTGGAAATACCCAAATAGGATTTTTAATATAAGTGTCATGTAATGCATTTGTATATTACAAAATTTTAAATGATATCCTTAAATAAGAAAATGCTCATAAATACATCATAATATTTTTTAGGCTTTTGCTCAAAAATATTTTTTGGGGGATGCGTTGAGGCCAGTAAGCACCAATGGTACACAAACTTGTCCCCCATGTTCACTTTAGTCTACAATCTTGCAGACACAAGAATCGGCTACAAAAACTTGTTTAGTGCGCTCAATTTAGTTTAAAAATGAGTATGTGACACACTGACTCAGCTAAGCCTGGTTTGGGCGGAATTTCTTTCTGCAAAAACTCCACTCGATGACACATGAGGGGCACATGGGCATGCGAGACACATCATATTTGCAGAGAGGACCTTTGTTTTCTCATCTTTTTTAGTTCGCGGTCTGGCTATTCATCTCTCTCTCTCCTATTTCCGGGAGAACAGAACTTTGGTGGCCGACGGCGCCGCCCAATCTAACGGTTGTCTGCATCGATGCCGCCCGTGCTACGTGATCACGGCAGAGACCCTCCTGACTACGGTATGTGCTTGTTTGTAGCCTTTTTTCTGATGCAATTTCATGGAAGTAAGCACGACGGTGGGTAGGGTTTGGGGGGAGTTAGATGGATGCAATTTACTAATTCAGAGACTAAATTTCACCATGGTTTTTACGTGGTAGCATCAAATCAGCCCCCTTTGAAATTTAGCTACCCACCAACATAGAGTTAGTATGATTTAGGGTTTGTGTTCATTGGATTAAAAACTAAAATTTCCCCAAATTTTCTGCAATGCAGGTGATATTGATGATCTATTCAGTGTTAAGATCCACCACTATAGATTTTTCTATGTGATTGGGAAGTACAATGCATATATGGATGAAAAGATTGATTTTTTACCACTGTTCTGGAGATACTTGGTCATTATTATGGCTGCAAGATGATCCGTAGAAAATGGGATACACTCTTGGTACTAATTTGTCTTTGTACTGGGCAATTCCTGGCAAAGGTTTAGGAGATGGACTAAGGTTCTTAACTTGTGATGCAAAATCCATAGCATTTATTAATGAAGCTCTCAAATCAAAGCTTGTATCTCCGTTTCTTGATCATGTGTGGACATTATCTGATGCCAGGAGGATGATGTGTTGTAGGAGAATGCTGATTTGCCACATGTCATTAGTGTAGAAGATTCATACATCAGTTGATGTTCATCTAGCTGGGACACAATTTGTAGTAGAGGAAGAGGAGGAGGAGTAGGGGACTGTGACAGTAGATTTGGGCAGTGGAAGTGAGTTTGATGATAATGATTATGAGCAAGAGGATGATGATGATTTGTATGCACATAATCTTGGTGATGTGGTAACTTATGATGAGGATGATAAAGTTGGTAGCAAGAAAGCATATGAAAAGCAAAAGGATAGCAAAGCAAAGAGCATAGGAAAGAAAAAGGAAGTTAAGCAATATGACTATGATGATGTTGATATGCCTCTGCCTATGCTACAAATTCAAAGTGTTCGACCCAAAGGTTGACATGGTAGAGCCTAAATTCAAATTGGCGTGGCTTTTGCCTCTGCCAATGGACCGAGGGCCGCACTTATGAGTATATGATACATCTTCAATGTATCTATAATTTTTTTTACTGTTCCATGCTGTTATATTATCATTCTTGAATGTTTAACATTCATTTTATAGCAACTTTGTATAATTTTTTGGGACTAACCTGTTGACATAGTGCCTAGTGCCAGTTGCTGTTTTTTTTGCTTATTTTTTTTACTTCGCAAAATATCAATACCAAACAAAGTCCGAATGCCACGAAATTTTTTGGAGATCTGTTTCTTCCCAATAGAAAGTTTGGGAGCCAAGCAAGTACCAAAGGGGAGGCCCGTGGGGCCCACAACCCACCAAGGTGCGCCAGAGGCCCCTAGCGCGCCCAGGTGGGTGGTGGGGCCCACGGGAGTCCTTTCCACTCCCTCTCAGCTCTATAAATACCCAAATATTGCATAAACCATAGGGGAGTCGGCGAAACACAATTCCAACCGCCGCAAGTTTCAGAACCATAGGGGAGTCACCATAGACCTTCAGGTCCGTAGGCAGTTGCTAGATGGCTTCTTCTCTCTTTTTGATTCTCAATACAATGTTCTCCTCGATGTTCTTGGAGATCTATTTGATGTAATGACTTTTCGCGGTGTGTTTGTTCGGATCCGATGAATTGCGAGTTTATGATCAGATCTATCTATGAATATTATTTGAGTCTTCTTTGATCTCTTATATGCATGATTGTTATAGCCTCGTATTTCGTTTCTGGAACTTGCGTTTGGTTTGGCCAACTAGATTGATTTTTCTTGCAATAGGAAGAGGTGCTTTGTGATGGGTTCGATCTCGCGGTGTCCTCACCCAGTGACAGAAGGGTAGCGAGGCACACATGCATTGTTGCTATTAAGGATAAAAAGATGGGATCTATTCCTACATGAATATATCTTGTCTACATCATGTCATCGTTCTTATTGCATTACTCCGTTTCTCCATGAACTTAATACACTAGATGCATGTTGGATAGTGGTCGATCTGTGGAGTAATAGTAGTAGATGCAGGCAGGAGTCGGTCTATCAATTTCCCAACATTAATTTGTTTACCCATCGTATGCCATTTTCTCGAGAGGAGCCACTAGTGAAATCTACGACCCCCAGGTCTATCTGTTATCATATTGTTTTCAGATCTATTATCCCAAAACACCCAAAAGTACCTTGCTGCACTTTTTCTTTCTTTATTTTATTTTGTGTTTTATAAGATCTATTTATCCAATCTACTACAATTTTATCTATTTCAATACCGAGGAGGGATTGGCAACCACTCTTACGCGTTGGGTTGCAAGTATTTGTTCTTTGTGTGCAGGTACCAGTTACATAGTGTTGCTTGGTTCTCCTAGTGGATTGATAGCCTTGATTTCATAACTGAGGGAAATACTTACCATGTTGTGTTGCATCATCCTCTCCTCTTCGGGGAAATACCAATGCAGATATAAGCAATCAGTATAGCATCAAAGAGAGAGTGCCTATTAAGAAACCAAGGACTGAAGCAAAAATGGTAGAGGCTCATGGTGAAGTTAGTTGTTCATGGCTTGTCTACAACAATGGACAAGAGGACACATTATATGCTTGTGAAGAAATACATTAATGAGCATGCATGTGTGAGAGAGTGGCAGATAAAGGCAATGACAACACCATATCTTGCCAAGAAGTACGTAGAAGAGTTTAGGGTAGATGAGAACATGACAGTGAAATCTTTTTCTATGAAAGTGCAAAAAGAGTTTACCATGATTGCTACCAGGTCCAAGCTACAAATAGCAAGAAAGGCTGCACTCAATGAAATATATGGTGAAGAGGAGGAGCAGTTGATACGTCTCCAACATATCTATAATTTTTGATTGCTCCATACTATTATATTATCTATTTTGGATGTCAACGGGCTTTATTTTACACTTTTATATCATTTTTAGGACTAACCTACTAACCGGAGGCCCAGCCCAAATTGCTGTTTTTTTGCCTATTTTAGGGTTTCGTCGAAAAGGAATATCAAACGGAGTCCAAACGAAATGAAACCTTTGGGAACGTGATTTTCTCAACAAACGTGGTCCATGAGACTTGGAGTTGGCGTCAAGAAACACGGGAGGAAGGCATGAGGCAGGGGGCGCGCCTACCCCCCTGGGCACGCCCTCCACCCTCGTGTGCCCTCCGTTGCTCCACCGACATACTTCTTCCTCCTATATATATCCACGTACCCCCAAAACATCCAGGAGCACCACAAAAACCTAATTCCACCGATGCAACCTTCTGTTCCCGAGAGATCCCATCTTGGGGCCTTTTCCGGAGCTCCGCCGGAGGGGGCATTGATCATGGATGGCCTCTACATCAACTCCATGGCCTCTCCGGTGATGTGTGAGTAGTTTACTTCAGACCTACGGGTCCATAATTATTAGATAGATGGCTTATTCTCTCTCTTTTTGGATCTCAATACAAAGTTCTCCTCGATCTTCTTGGAGATCTATTCGATGTAATATTCTTTTATGGTGTGTTTGTCGAGATCCGATGAATTGTGGGTTTATGATCCAAATTATCTATGAACAATATTTGATTCTCCTCTGAATTCTTTTATGTATGATTGGTTTATCTTTGCAAGTCTCTAAGAATTATCAGTTTGGTTTGGCCTACTAGATTGGCCTTTCTTGCAATGGGAGAAGTGCTTAGCTTTGGGTTCAATCTTGCGGTGCTCAATCCCAGTGACTGAAAGGGAACTGACACGTATTGTATTGTTGCCATCGAGGATAAAAAGATGGGGTTTATATCATATTGCATGAGTTTATCACTCTACATCATGTCATCTTCCTTCAAGCATTACTCTGTTCTTATGAACTTAATACTCTAGATGCATGCTGGATAGCGGTCGATGTGTGGACTAATAGTATTAGATGCAGAATTGTTTTGGTCTACTTGTCGCGGACGTGATGCCTATATACATGATCATACCTATATATTCTCATAACTATGCTCAATTCTATCAATTGCTCGACAGTAATTCGTTTACCCACCGTAATACTTATGCTCTTGAGAGAATCCACTAGTGAAACCTATGGCCCCCGGGTCTATCTTCCATCATATTAATCATCTAACACTTAGTTATTTCCTTTGCCGTTATTTTACTTTGCATCTTTATTTCTCTTTATCATAAAAATACCAAAAATATTACCTTATCATATCTATCAGATTCTCACTCTCGTAAGTGACCGTGAAGGGCTTGACAACCCCTTTATCGCGCTGGTTGTGAGGTTCTTATTTGTTTGTGTAGGTGTGTGGGACTTGAGCGTGATCTCCTACTGGATTGATACCTCGGTTCTGAAAAACTGAGGGAAATACTTACGCTACTTTGCTGCATCACCCTTTCCTCTTCAAGGGAAAACCAACGCAGTGCTCAAGAGGTAGCAAGAAGGATTTTTTGCACCGTTGCCAGGGAGATTCTCGCCAAGTCAAGTCAAGATTTGACTCCTAACAACGAGTCATTTCTGGCGCCATTACCAAGTTAGAACTTACCAAGTACCCATCACAAACTCTTATCCCTCGCATTACATTATTTGCCATTTGCCTCTCATTTTCCTCTCCCCCACTTCACCCTTGTCGTTTTATTCGCCCTCTCTCTCCATCCCCTTCTCTTTCCCTATTTGCCTCTTTTGCCGGTTTCTTGTTTGCTTGTGATTGGATTGCTTTCTTGTCATGATGGCTCAAGATAATACTAAATTGTGTGACTTTGCCAATACCAATAACAATGATTTTCTTAGCACCCCGATTGCTCCTCTTACCGATGTTGAATCTTGTGAAATTAATGATGCTTTGTTGAATCTTGTCATGAAAGATCAATTCACCGGCCTTCCTAGTGAAGATGCCGCTACCCATCTAAATAACTTTGTTGATTTTTGTGATATGCAAAAGAATAAAGATGTGGATAATGATATTGTTAAATTGAAGCTATTTCTGTTTTCACTTAGAGATCGTGCTAAATCTTGGTTTTCGTCTTTGCCTAAAAATAGTATTGATTCATGGAATAAGTGCAAAGATGCTTTTATCGCTAAGTATTTTCCTCCCGCTAAGATCATCTCTCTTAGAAACGATATAATGAATTTTAAGCAACTTGATCATGAACATGTTGCACAATCTTGGGAGAGGATGAAATTAATGATACGTAATTGCCCTACACATGGTTTGAATCTTTGGATGATTATACAAAACTTTTATGCCGGGTTGCATTTTGCTTCTAGAAATCTTTTAGATTCGGCCACGGGAGGTACTTTTATGGAAATCACTTTAGGAGAAGCTACTAAACTCCTAGATAATATTACGGTTAATTATTCTCAATGGCACACCGAAAGATCTACTAATAAAAAAGTGCACGCAATTGAAGAGATTAATGTTTTGAGTGGAAAGATGGATGAACTTATGAAATTGTTTGCTAATAAGAGTGCTCCTACTGATCCTAATGATATGCCTTTGTCTACCTTGATTGAGAATAATAATGAATCTATGGATGTGAATTTTGTTGGTAGGAACAATTTTGGTAATAACGCTAATAGAGGTAATTTTAATTCTAGGCCGTTTCCTAGTAATTACTCTAATAATTATGGTAATTCCTACAACAATTCTTATGGAAATTATAATAAGATTCCCTCTGATTTTGAATCTAATATTAAAGAATTTATTATTTCGCAAAAGAGTTTCAATGCTTTGATTGAAGAAAAAATGCTTAAGATTGATGAGTTGGCTAGGAACGTGGATAGAATTTCTCTTGATGTTGATTCTTTGAAACTTAGATCTATTCCACCTAAGCATGATATCAATGAGTCTCTCAAAGCCATGAGAATTTCCATTGATGAGTGCAAAGAAAGAACCGCTAGGATGCGTGCTAAGAACGATTTCTTTGTGAAAGCGTGTTCTTCTAGTTTTCATGATAATAAAGATGAATATCTAAAAGTTATTGATGTGTCTCCTTTTAAATCTTTGTTTTGCAATATGAATCTTGATAATGATGAGACTGAAGATGAGCCACCTTTACCTAGAAGGCGTTCCAAAAATTTGGAGTTTTTAGATCTTGATGCTAAAATTGGTAAAAGTGGGATTGAAGAGGTCAAAACTTTAAATATCAATGAACCCACTATTTTGGATTTCAAGGAATTTAACTATGATAATTGCTCTTTGATAGATTGTATTTCCTTGTTGCAATCCGTGCTAAATTCTCCTCCTGCTTATAGTCAAAATAAAGCTTTTACTAAACATATCGTTGATGCTTTGATGCAATCTTATGAAGAAAAACTTGAGTTGGAAGTTTCTATCCCTAGAAACTTTATGCTGAGTGGGAACCTACAATAAAAATTAAAATTAAAGATCATGAGTGCTATGCTTTGTGTAATTTGGGTGCTAGTGTTTCCATGATTCCAAAAACTTTGTGTGATTTGCTAGGTTTCCGTGATTTTGATGATTGTTCTTTAAACATGCACCTTGCGGATTCCACTATTAAGAAACCTATGGGAAGAATTAATGATGTTATTATTGTTGCAAACAGGAACTATGTGCCCGTAGATTTCATTGTTCTTGATAAAGATTGCAATCCTTCATGTCCTATTATTCTTGGTAGACCTTTCCTTAGAACGATTGGTGCAATTATTGATATGAAGGAAGGGAATATTAAATTCCAATTTCCATTAAGGAAAGGCATGGAACACTTCGCTAGAAACAAAATTAAATTACGATATGAATCTATTATGAGAGGCACTTATGGATTGCCTACCAAAGATGGCAATACCTAGATCTATCTTCGCTTTTATGCCTGGCTCGGGGCGTTAAACGATAGCGCTTGTTGGGAGGCAACCCAATTTTATTTTTATTCCTTAGTTTTTTCTCCTGTTTAGTAATAAATAATTTATCTAGCCTCTGTTTTGGTTGTGTTTTTTGTGTTTAGTTAGTGTTTGTGCCAAGTAGAACCGTTGGGAAGACCTGGGGAAAGTCTTTTTGATCTTGCTGTAAAAAATAGAAACTTTAGCGCTTACGAGAATCGCTACCATTTTTATTTAGAAGGTGATATTTAGTTAATTCTTTATTCAGATGATTAATAGATAAATTCCTCAAGTCCAGAAATTTATTTTAGAATTTTTGGGGTTACAGAACTTGCGTTAGCTACAGATTACTACAGATTGTTCTGTTTTTGACAGATTCTGTTTTTCTTGTGTTGTTTTCTTATTTTGATGAATCTATGGCTAGTAAAAGAGTTTATAAATCATAGAGAAGTTGGAATACAGTAGGTTTAATACCAATGTAAATAAATAATGAGTTCATTACAGTACCTTGAAGTGGTGTTTTATTTTCTTTCGCTAACGGAGCTCACGAGATTTTCTATTTTGAGTTTTGTGTTGTTAAGTTTTCAAGTTTTGGGTAAAGATTTGATGGATTATGGAACAAAGAGTGGCCAGAGCCTAAGCTTGGGGATGCCCATTGCACCCCAAGGTAAAATTCAAGGACGCCAAAAAGCCTAAGCTTGGGGATGCCCCGGAAGGCATCCCCTCTTTCGTCTTCGTCTATCGGTAACTTTACTTGGAGCTATATTTTTATTCACCACATGATATGTGTTTTGCTTGGAGCGTCTTGTATGATTTGAGTCTTTGCTTTTTAGTTTACCACAATAATCCTTGCTGTACACACCTTTTGAGAGAGACTCACATGATTTGAAATTTATTAGAATACTGTATGTGCTTCACTTATATCTTTTGAGCTATATAGTTTTTGCTCTAGTGCTTCACTTATATCTTTTAGAGCACGGTGGTGGATTTGTTTTATAGAAACTATTGTTCTCTCATGCTTCACTTATATTATTTTGATATTCCTTTAGAACAACATGGCAATAATAAAAACTTTCATATAAGTCAATTGAATACTATGAGAAGTTTGATACTTGATAATTGTTTTGAGATATGGAGATGGTGATATTAGAGTAATGCTAGTTGAGTAGTTGTGAATTTGAGAAATACTTGTGTTGAAGTTAGTGATTCCCGTAGCATGCACGTATGGTGATCTAGCGACCCGACCTCACACGGTCAAGTCTCTGTGCTTAAGTGTCATCCCTGGATCGGTATGCTGACACACACAGTACTCAAGGATTTATAACAGAGGTAAATCACATGTATAAAGTAACGTAAATACTATTACCTCAATCCATATAGCGGAAGTAACAAAGGTTGTGGATTCCCATTAACACCAACGGCAAAGTTGAGTGTAGAAATCATAACCCTAACGTATCACTTACTCGTCGTAAGAAGTCCTGCAACATGAGACGTTGCAGCCACAGAGGGTCAGTACATTGAATGTACTGGCAAATTCACACCATAGGATAATGATGAATAATAGCTATCACTACATGCATATATGGCTGGTGGAAAAGCTCTACGGTTATAATATTTTTTGCGAAAAGACAATTTCTCCCTACTCCAAAGGAATATAATTTTTTTTAACTACAAAGTTAGTTGAAAATATTGAGAAGGTACCTCCAAATTAACATCAATAACCCAACAAATTATTTAAGTAACGTGATGAGATCAATATGATAATCCAAGTACCAGATACTCAAGATTTTTCCATAACCGGGGACACGGCTAATCATGATTAGTTTGTACACTCTGCAGAGGTTTGCACACTTTCCCCACAAGACTCGATCGCCTCCGTTGGATTTCTCGCACTACATGGTGTTTGAGAAACGGATGACCGAGACACAGTCTTTCAGGAACATTAACTCTCTACTCCGGGCAGACCATACCAAACCTACAGCCCACTACCTGTTGATCCACCTCTTCAAGAGCTTCACGTAACTTACTCAACTATGCTAGAGCCCATAATAGCTTGTGGCTGCACACGGAAGTTTCTAGCATATCTTATGATCCCTTTGAGCCTGGGTGGCATTCCATAGCGTGATCACACGGGTACTCCGGGATCCCCTCGGGCAAACACTGGGTTCTCCAGGTGCCCGGGCAAACCACCGGGTGCTCCAGGGTGCCCCAACCAATCCACCGAGATGTGTATTAAAGTGGCCACCTTAAGTTAACCATTAAATAATAACTCTCACATCTGTCATGAATTCTCTCAAACCAACCCATGTCTATGAACATAGCATAGCAATATGAGCATAACGTCAAAGTAACTCCAAGGTTTGAATGCAGGGCAATAGGTTCCTACCTCATCAACTACTTCCCAATACCCACATGTTATAAATTCCTAACCATGCAATGTTTGAGGGTGTAACTAATGCATAAAAACTGGGTATGAAAGGCATATGATCAAAGTGTGAACTTGCCTGCAATGTTGATGACGATGATTCGCACTCATAACTCTTGATAGTTCTACTTGTCACACTCCATTCAATCTATCGTGGGCAAGCAATAGTAACCACACATAAGCAATCACTCAAAAGATCGGGAAGAACGAAGAAGACAGTTCGAAAAGTTTCAAAACCAAGCAAATAACTCTTGCAACATAAAACAATTTCTAACAGTACCAAAATTATGTGAATTTGGCCTTATCAGAAAGTTTAGGTCAAGAGCTTCGATTTGCAAAAAGAATCAACTCAGACGGAGCTACGAAACTCAAGTTACGCGCAAATGAAGTTTGAATAAAAATCTTTTTGAATTCAAATTTTAAAACTTTCAAAAACATGTTTAAGTTGTTTTACTGGATAGAGGAGATCGTAATGAAGACGTGGGCGTTGGTTTCGTCGGATTTGGATAAACGGGTAAAAAGATGTGATAGATTGAAGATCAGGGACTAAACTGTGAAGAAACTAATTACATACGGGTCCCTGGCTAAAATTAGAAAGAAAAAGAAAAACACTAAACAATGAACGTTCGCTACAGAAACCTATTAGGTGAAAAACGTTTACTACTGAGGCCTAACCAACGAACACTCGCGAATTAGAGGTTAATGGTTCAAAAAACAAATGGATCTAATCGGGGCCATCTAAAATGAATCGGATGGCCGAGGGGGCTTCGGGGGGTACCGCGGTGGTGGAGGTCACCAGCGATGAAGAAGAAGACGGCAGCGGCGTCTAGGTCGTCGTGGTGGCTGCTCCGGCGGTCATCCGGCGTGTCCGCGGGGTCAGGGAGAAGCGGCACGTGGGGCTGAAGCCGATGGTGGTGGCGGCGCTTGTCTTCGGCGTCGGAACAACGCGGGGCTTGGCGGCGGAGCTCGTCAGATCTCGCGAACTCCGGCGAGTTCGCGTGGAGCGTGGGGAGGGTCTCGGGCCTTCCGGTTAGAGGCAAAACGAGGCGGGGGCCTGGCTATATATTGGATGGGGCGAGGGCGATGCGTGGGTGAGGGGGCAAGGCAGGGGCGGAGTTTGAGTCGGACACGGCGACGGACGGCGACACGTGGGGAAGACGGACTCCTGGCGTGATGTCGAGGACGGATCCGACAGGTGGGTCCCACCTATCGGTGGCTGAGCGAGGCGGCGGCCGATCGCAGGTGCGAGCGGGCGAGCGGAGCGGAGCGGCTTCCGGCGCGGCTGGGCTTCGGCTGGGCACTGGGCCGTGGCCTGGCCTGGGAGCTGGGCCGGCCCAGTTCGGCGGGAGAAAGTCTTTTTGTCTTCTTTTTTTACAAACAACGAAAAAAATAATATAAACCAAGTAAAACAAAAATAAACTATAGGCATATAATATATCAAAATTTTCAGAAAAACATTTTCTACAACATGAACATTTCTCTAGTGCCAAACAAAATTCACAAAAATTCAAATAATTCAAACAGTGCTATTGCCCTACTAAAATCCAATAAAAATCACTTTAAAAATACCAAAATGATTTCAAATTTATTTCTCTCCAATTTTCTGATGTAGGGAATCATTTTACCCTAATTTCCATATATTTTATTTTTGGAGAAAAATAATTTGAATAAAACCCAAATAACCCCAAATTGAAAATAATTTCAAAAGGATTTTAAATTTGATCCTTTTGAACTCCCAACTCATATTTCATATGTTTTGAAGAAGTCATTTTATCTTCTCTCATGAAAACCATTGAGTCGCTTAGAGTTTCTGAATTTGAAAATATTTCTGGATGAAATTCACATCTTTTCAAAAACCCTTTTTCATTTAATTAAATGGAAGAAGTCATGTCATCTTCTCTCTAGGGTTTTGTATTTGAAAAGAATTTGAATTTATGGAGAACATATATGCAAAATGAAAGTTTGGGAAAGTCCTTTTATTCCCTCTCATTTAACTTTCAGAAAGTTTCGAATTTCACTCAATCAATCACATAACAATCAAACAAAGAATCAATCTATCTATTTATTATAACATTCCAAAATTTAGAATTTTGGGATGTTACAAACCTACCACCCTTAAAATGAATCTCGTCCTCGAGATTCAGAGAGGCTAGCAAGAAAAAGGTTAGGGTTTGGGGTCTATTCAAAATCCATCAATTGTCGCAGGAGGGGGTCTGGGGTGCTACCACCCTTAGAAGCATGGTTACGATTCCATCAAAATCCATATACTTCATCCATATTGTTAACAGTGTCGGTCTTCTCAGATCTTCAGGATAATTCCTTATCTGGGCTCTTTCGGTAGTGGCATAACCTTTTCCTCAATTCTTCTGTCTTTCATCTTGGTAAGGTTCTTCTGTGACTTGGTCTTCTTAGCTGACGGGTCTGGCGCCAATACTAAACAACTTTCGATATCTCATGGTGGTCAACCATTTATGGCTTCTCCTATGGGAAATGGGTCTAGGCTTCATTCTCACCGTATGTCCTATGATTGGCAACAGCTGCCTTGTACAAGGGAAAATGATTATACCATTCTAAGGTTTAAACAAGGCTTAATATCGTCGTCTCTCTACTATAGGTAAGTCACTCAGATTTACCATCCCATATAGCAAGGCGAATAACAAGAGTAAGTCGGTATGGTGACCAATCCATCCTGCACGCAAATCATTACCTTGTACATGGTTTAGCGAATCTCGCACTCTAACACTCGGTCATCCTCTCAAGCATTGCAGAATTTCTCTTGTCGACGAACCAAGTTCGGATAAATCCAGTGATTCTGCAAGCCAAACAAACATCTATCATTTCTTCGAAACTCTCAGGTTTTGCGTTACTCTATAAGATCGTCTGTCGATAAACGTAACCTTCTTCCAGGGTTTTTCCTTCAGCAAGAGTGTGCTTGCTCCTTAGCAGGTCCTGGGGCCTGTGGGTTATGGCCCATCTCATTACTTGTAATCCTTGAGCTCATCCTATGGGCAACTGATTATTTTCCAAACATCCAGCTTCCTGGCATTCTTAAATCCTTCCAATTGTACTGTCTCTCTTCCTTCTGTTGGTACCAAACTAAGACGTGATTACTCAAACTCATCACGGGGTTACAATTGCTCCATATTACCAACATCATATCTCCTTTATATCCAATAGTACTTCATCTCTTCATATTCTTGGGGTATCCCGCATATCGAGATAAAACTTATACTTTTAAGTCCACTCCATGGAACAACATGATTCCTTTCCAGGGTCAAATCTCCTCACAGGGTACTACCACCCTTAAAATGCTCTAATCTTCCATAGACCATATTTCTCATATCCTCGAAAATGGTCAAAATCTTTCTTCATAGAGTAACAACTCATAAAATCCAAATAGTACCCACAACACTAACTTTATTGATTCTCAAGGTATTACAATCTCCTGCACTTCCATTACATGCCTCAATTCAACGCCTCAATATAAAGGAAAATGTTCTCACTACTACTACTATACTTCTCATAGACACCACTAATTATCACAAGTCTCCTTCTCCTTGGGGCATTCTCTGGCAAAATGCACTGCTCCATTACAACGAAAACATATTACTTCTGACAAGTCTCGATGTTTCCTTTTTGGGCAACTGCTGAGGTAGTGCCCTGACTCCTTGCACCTGTAACAGGTGATATGACTCAGGTCCTTCCTGGAATCCAATCTAGTTCTCTTCCTGGACCTTTCCATTCCAATCAGGGCTTCTATTTCCTGTGGGTCATACTCTACTTCCTCCGTCGGGAATTCTACTAGATCCCCATATAGACAATTCTGGGAGATGTGTCCTCCTTCTCCACATGAATAGCATGACTTGGTGCAGGGTTTAATTGGTTCTTCTTTGGGTGTGTCCCTGACATCTTCCTTCATCACGGTTTCTTGTAAAATTTCCATAAGGGCTCCTTTGTTTACTTCTTTCTTCTGTTGTACGGTTCTTCATACCATGGGGTAAACGTGACACTGAGCAGGATAGTGGGTAGTCCCTTCACACAAGAAACAAGTAATCTGCCTAGTTGGGCATTCTTCAACTGGGTGACTTCCTTCACAATTAGGGCATTCATCCTTGTGTTCTTTATGGGTGTGTCTTATTTCTCCACAAACCTTGCATGCACAAGGTTTCTTCATATCCTTTCCATAAGGCTTCAACTTCTGGGATACAAGATGAGATCTTTGCAGAGTCAACTTAAATTCTTTCCAAGTGGTTACTCCTTGCCATCCATTCATGGTTTGGTACATCCTCCACCAAGTAGCGGCACCTCTTTCAAAGCACTGAAGAGCATGCTCGGTCATATCATTTGCAACTATAAGGTTATTCTCCATGTGATCCTCCATGTTCTGAATCCATCGGTCTGTCTCCAACTGACTCATCAGTCCAGAAAATACAAGCTCATCTCCATTCATCCTCTATTGGGTCCATGTGGGTTTGGGGTGAGATAAGAGAGATATAGAGGGATACACACAGTGCAACCAAAAGTTTTGAAAAGACAGATTTTTATTTTGTGTCTGTCGGAAAAACGTCAAACAAATAACAACTCACAATCGTCGCATCTAACGTAGGTATATAATACGGATTTGGTCTTCTAAAGGTCAATAAATCTTCAACGTCATCAAACTCTTCAAGTCTTGTTCATGCCACCAATGGCTTCTTCCGATCATGCTTGTTCTTCCCAAGTTCTTTTGCCAGATCATCTCTGTTGACACGAAGTCTCTTGTGTCATCCTTTAATATTTCTGGAGTTGCGTTCCAAACTTCTGGGTTTCGACATCCTTGGCATGAACCCTGGTCCTACTGCCCTTCAGTTCTTGACGAATCTCCCGCATCTCGAGGTTCTGCTCCTCCAGCTTGGCTACTTTCAACTTCTGGGTCCTGAGTTCTTCATGAAATGCTTCTTTGTCAAAATACGGCTTCCTGCGGGTCCGTCTTAAAATTCCTGATGTAATTCTCCAGATCCTGGTGATACACCAGCTGAGGTTAAAAATGCATCCTTTGCTGATAGATGCTCCATCAGCCTTCTACCATCCAATCCTTCCGAAGAAATGCATGCTTAGCTCAGCTCGGTGACCATAGTATCAGTGGCGATGACATCACGGATAACCGTGTTTCTTCCCTTGTCATTGCCATGAGCTATCTTCCATAGTTGATATCTCCTGCCTTAGGGTTTTCTTGACAAAACTTTGAGGTTTTTAACTCTCCATGCTCGGTCTTTCTTCGATACACCTTGATCTCAGATATTAACGGCTTCCTTAGTCTGCCAAGTTCCATAAGGGGTGCCTTCCTAGGTCATACAAATCTGGAAAATTCTACAGGTGAGGGAGTCCTGGATTAGGGGGTGTTCGGGTAGCCGGACTATACCTTCAGCCGAACTCCAGGACTATGAAGATACAAGATTGAAGACTCTGTCCCGTGTCCGGACGGGACTTTCCTTAGCGTGGAAGGCAAGCTTGGCGATGCGGATATTCAAGATCTCCTACCATTGTAACCGACTTTGTGTAACCCTAACCCTCTCCGGTGTCTATATAAACCGGAGGGTTTTAGTCCGTAGGACAACTTCATCATACAACAATCATACCATAGGCTAGCTTCTAGGGTTTAGCCTCCTTGATCTCGTGGTAGATCTACTCTAGTACTACCTATATCATCAATATTAATCAAGCAGGACGTACGGTTTTACCTCCATCAAGAGGGCCCGAACCTGGGTAAAACATTGTGTCCCTTGTCTCCTATTACCATCTGGCCTAGACGCACAGTTCGGGACCCCCTACCCGAGATCCGCCGGTTTTGACACCGACATTGGTGCTTTCATTGAGAGCTCCTCTGTGTCGTCGCAATCAGGAAGGATGCCTCTTCCCGTCTTTAAATACGGCGCCGTTACTAAGGGAGCCTTGGCTGTCGGCCAAACTCTCCGGCTAGGCAGTTTTCTCATGACCGCCTGTTCGGCCGTTGCGCCGACGGTGACCTCTCGGGTCATCAAAAGCAATCTTCACGTTAGCTTGGAACTCGTCGAGCAGTTAGATCCAATGGAGCTCTCTTCCATAAACGAGCTCTTGGATCGCATCGCCGCCTTGGGGGTCACTACGGATTATGACCAGGTTGGGCTTAAACCCGATCTAAGAGAAATTAATTCTCCCCAAGTCACCCATCGCGTTGCCATAGTAGAGGCACAGTGCGGCGACTCTTCATCTATCTTAAGGACTAGCTACGTCCGGATTCCAGATCCCTCCAAGCCGGATACCCGCGGAGGGGAGGATGTAACTCAAGACCTGAACTTAGAATCAGGCAACGGGCTAGATTCATTGGACAACATCCAAGAATCCAAACCTCAGAGTTCGGAAACTCCTTGGCCTCTGAGTCTTAGATTGGGTGAAGTTCCGGATTTAATTCCACCCACCCGCCCGAACATAAGCGATCTATCCCAAATCAGGCAAAAGCCCGAACAAACAGTACATCATTACTGAGCAAGGTTCCTCCTCGTTATGAACAGGATAAAGGACTGCCGCGAGGAAAACGCAATCTCAATCTTCTGCAATAATTGCACGGACAAGGGAATCCGCAACGCCACAGGTCGTCGTGATCTTACACGCTTCGCTGACTTGGCGTCCATAGTACAAAAGTACTGTGTGATGGAAAGCGCCTGGAAAACCGAAACTAAATTTTGGGACAATCTGGCCCTGAATAGAAACCTCGTCCGAAATAAAAGGGTGCATCATCATCAGACACCCGGGTTAAAAACCAAAAAACCAAAACCCTCTACAGGGCATGGAACCGTACTGGAGGGATGGCTTAATGGACCCTGTAAAATTCATAGTACAGAGGACGCCACACCAACTCATAGCCTTAGAGCATGTTGGATACTCCGGCAGGTGGCCAAAAGGGGCAAAGATCTCCTAATTCCGGAGGCCGCAGAAAGCCACCTTAGGGACTCCAGTACAGTCTTAACAGTCTTTGAGACTTTCGCATCAAATAAAATGTGAAAAAGAACACTCCGCAGCTTCGCCGAAGTCTATCAAGTAGCAACAATGAACCCATGGAGTGACACGGCTATTACCTTTAATACCAGCGACGAACCTAAATTCCGAACAGCTCGAGCACCAGCCGCATTGGTACTCAGTCCTATAGTCGACGGCTTTCGCCTCACCAAGGTACTCATGGATGGAGGCAGCGGATTGAACCTCATTTACGAGGAAACCCTTCAAAAAATGGAAATAGACTGGAACCGCATTGAGCGAAGCAGCACAACCTTCAGAGGAATAATCCCCAGTCGGGAAGCACGCTGTACAGGAAAAATCACACTAGATGTGGTGTTCGGCACGCCGGATAATTATAGGTCCGAAGAGGTCAGATTCCAAGTGGCCCCGTTCAGCAACGAATACCACGCTCTGCTGGGGCGGGAAGCGTTTACAGTCTTCCAAGCAATACCCCATTACGGGTACATGAAGCTCAAGATGCCCGGGCCGAACGGAATCATCACTCTCGCTAGTGATCCGGACATAGCACTCCGCACCGAAAACAAGACTGGCGCATTGGCCCTTGAGGCACTGTCCGAAGCCCTAGCGGCTGAGGAACTGACTACGCTGCCCTCCACGTTAAACAGGGACGATGTGATACTCGACAAAAGATCCAAGTCCACCTCCTTTAAACCAGCGGATGAAATAGTCAAATTCCAGGTCCATCCAATGGACCCCAATAAAACAGCTTCCATCAGGGCACAATTAAACCCCGACGTAGATGCCGCACTGCGAGAATTCCTACGGGAGAACTGGGACATTTTTGCATGGCACCCTTCGGACATGCCAGGAATCCCACGCAGGCTGGCCGAACACAGCTTAAATATCCTAAAAGGATTCAAACCTGTCAAACAAGCCCTTCGGCGTTTCTCTGAACCCAAGAGATAGGCAATGAGAGAGGAGCTAGCCAAACTATTGGAGGCCGGATTCATAAGATGATGAAAAACATCCGGACTGGCTAGCAAACTTGGTGATGGTACCAAAGAAGGACAAATCCTGGCGCCTGTGTGTTGACTTCAAAGACCTCAACAAGGCCTGCCCAAAGGATCCCTTCCCCCTCCCCCGCATCGATCAAATTATCGACGCCACTGCATGACATGATTCGTTGTGCTTCCTCGACGCATACTCCGGTTACCATCAAATCAAGATGGCCGAGTCAGACCAAGCCGCAACGGCATTCATCACCCCATACGGCCCATTCTGCTTCAACACAATGCCTTTCGGGCTCAAAAACGCCGGTGCAACATATCAGCGCATGATTCAGACATGTCTAGCAAACCAAATCGGCAAAACAGTAGAGGCATACGTGGATGATGTGGTCGTAAAAACAAGACATGTCGAATCTCTAGTAGACGACTTGAGGCTTACATTTGACAACCTCCAAGCATATGACATCAAGCTAAATCCGGAAAAATGCGTTTTCGGCGTTCCAGCCGGAAAGCTCTTGGGCTTCATTGTATCCAGTAGGGGAACCGAAGCAAATCCAGCCAAGATCCGAGATTTGTCACAATTGGATATCCCAAAGGACCTCAAACAAATACAAAAATTAACCGGATGCGTGGCGGCTCTAAGCCGCTTTATCTCCTGGTTGGGAGAAAAGGCGCTACCCCTCTATCGCCTCCTTCGGCGCACCGAACACTTCGAGTGGACGGACGCTGCCACGGCCGGACTCGAGGAAATAAAAGCCATATTGGCAACAAACCCCATCCTGGCCGCGCCAAACATCGGCGAACCAATGCTATTGTACATTGCAGCAACCCATCAAGTTGTCAGCGCAGTACTCGTCGTCGAGCGGGAAACGGACGGACACAAATTCCCCCTTCAAAAGCCGGTTTACTATGTGTCCACTGTCCTCACCCCATGCAAATCACGGTACCCACATTATTAAAAGATTGCATATGCGGTATTCATGGCATCCCGGAAGCTACGACACTACTTTCAAGAGTGTTCAATCACAATAGCATCGGAAGTACCACTCAATGATATTATAAACAACCGTGACGCAACGGGCCGGATTGCAAAATGGGCCATCGAGCTCCTCCCGTTCGACACAACTTATAGGCCACGGCGAGCTATCAAGTCGCAAGTTTTGGCCGACTTCGTCGCAGAATGGACGGAGGCCGAACTCCCTAAAGAGTATGGCACATATTCAAACTGGATCATGCACTTCGACGGTTCCAAAATGTTGGCTGGACTAGGGGCCGGCGTCGTTTTGACGTCCCCCACAGGAGACACTGTTCAATATGTACTCCATATTATGTACACGGACTCCAACGATGCAGCCGAATATGAGGCCCTTTTACATGGTCTCCGGATGGCAGTATCCATGGGCATTCAACGCATAGAGGTACGCGGGGATTCGAACCTCGCGATATCCCAAATAAATGGAGACTTCGATGCCAAGGATCCAAAAATGGCAGCTTACCGCAATGCCATCCTCAAAATGTTAGCTCGGTTTGAAGGGCTCGAATTTCACCATATAGCCCGAGAAAACAATCAGGCAGCAGACGTCCTGGCAGGCATCGGCGCAAAACGTGATGCGGTCCCCCCCAACATCTTCCTGGAAAGGCTGTTCAAGCCATCCGTAGTATGGGAAGGGGAACATGGCAATATTAGTCCGGACCCAACCGCACTGTCCGACGCCGAACAATCTGACATAATCGGAGGCTCTGCCAATGAAATAACAACATCAGCCCACGTACTAATGGCCGTTATTGCCCCGTGGACAGAACCATTCCTAGCCTACCTTACTAGGCAGGAACTCCCAGAGGAACAAAACGAGGCATGCTGTATAGTGCGGCGATCTAAAGCCTATAAAGTCCATGAGGGAGAACTTTACAAGAAAAGCACTACCGGAGTCCTTCAAAGGTGCATCTCCGAAGAGGAAGGGCGGAACCTGCTGGCTGAAATTCATGCCGGACTCGGTGGCCATCACGCCGCAGCCCGGTCCCTTGTAAGCAAGGCTTTCCGTACAGGCTTTTATTGGCCGACGGCCCGGGCGGACGCTCAGGACTTGGTCCATAAATGCGTCGGTTGCCAGCTTTTTGCAAACCAAAGCCATATGCCACCCACCGCCCTCCAAACTATCCCCATCACTTGGCCTTTCGCAGTCTGGGGGCTTGACATGGTGGGACCCCTTAAAGGCGGAACCCACAAGAAAAAATACTTACTGGTCATGGTGGATAAGTTCACCAAATGGATAGAAGCCAAGCCTGTTAAGACGGCCGAATCCGGACCTGTGATAGACTTTATATCCGGGGTTGTACACCGTTATGGCGTCCCCCACAGCATCATCACCGATAACGGCACAAACTTCACAGCCGATGAGGTAAAACTCTGGTGCAAAAACATGGGCATCAAGCTCGATTATGCTTCCGTCTATCACCCACAAACTAATGGTCAGGTCGAACGTGCAAATGGTCTCATCATGAGCGGCATCAAACCCAGATTAGTGCGGTCCCTCAAGGAATCTAACACGCACTGCGTAGAGGAGCTCGACTCCGTACTCTGGGGGCTGCGGACCACGCCGAACCTCACCACCGGATACACACCATTTTTTATGGTGTACGGCGCAGAGGCAGTCTTGCCCTGCGACATAATTCATGACTCACCTCGAGTGCACATGTACGAAGAAAAGGAGGCCGAGCTTGATCGGCAGGACAGTTTGGACGCCTTAGAGGAGGAGCGCGACGTGGCAAAAGCCCGTTCCGCATTCTATCAATAGCAGGCTCGAAGATATCAAAGCAGAGAAGTGCGGGCCAAAAGCTACAACGTTGGTGAATTAGTTCTACGCCTGCCGGACAAGAAAAAGGACAAGCTGAAGCCCAAGTGGGAAGGTCCCTTCATAATCGACCAAGTCCTGACTGGTGGAGCATACCGCCTGCGAGATGCGTCGGATAACCGACTCGAGCCGAACCCATGGAACGCAGCCCATCTCCGAAGATTCTATGCATAGCACCGGACTCTGTGTTTGTCTCCTTCCTCTGTCCATTTTTTACATTTTCTGTCTTACATCTCTCTCCTTCCCCTCTTCTCTTTTATAGCCCTTAAAGGCTCCTCAAGTGAAGTGCTACTCGCGCTCATTAAACCTGGGGGCTTCTTTAACAGAAGCTTATTTATACGGGCTTCACGCCCACCACATGTGTCAAACTTCCGCATTTTCTTCACCATTATATGCATCGATATGACTTAAGTTTTGGCCAAGCTGGGTTGCCTGGCTCCTGTGCTTACCCCTACGTTCCCGATTGTTCGGCTAGGTGGTAAAGGGAGCACCTCTGCGATTGTTACTGCCGGATCAGCTGGATGTGTACCTCAGACTGGGTGAAGCCGAAAGCTAGCCGTTCTTAGGGAATATTCGGTCGTGACTAAAAAGATGACCTTTTTTACTTATTTATGTATATGCCCCCGATTGATTTTCCCTGCGTTTGCAGTCCGGACATGCACTTTAGGGCATGCCCAGAGAAAGGAACCCCTAACGGAACTATTCTCTCTGGAAGATGTTTCTTACTAACCATGTAATATAACATAACTAGTTGGGCACTTGTCTGATAAAGCACTAATGACCCCTACGCCTGGTCTCCATGCATACCCCGGTTCTTACATAACCGGTAGGGTATTCGGACACACTCCGGACCGTCAGGTCCTGAGGTTGAAGCGAAAAGGTCGGCAACGACAAACGATCTACAATCCGGCTAGAAGGCATTACACATGTCAATTAAAAATTACATAGTCACTCTGACTGATTGTATTCCTCTTCAATACCATCTAACAGGCTGTCTAACTTACAGTCCTGCTGGGAATACTTTGCGGCCAATTCTACTTGGCCGTACACTAAGCTTACAGGGATCTCCTTCCCGTCAGGCCCCACAGGTCCGACCTCGGCCATGTGGTTTGGGTCAGACTTCGCGTACCGCGTCTTCACCATGGCCCAGGCCTCCCTAGCGCCTTGTCGGCAGGCCGATATCTTCCACAACCGGAAGCGCCGCCGAGCTCCCTTAAGCTTGTCTGAAAGCTCTCCAAGGCCCTCGGGCATGGAGTGGGAAGACCATAAGGCTTGGGCAACGCCTCGCATTGCCTGCCGAACTCGCTCGTGCAGTTGCGAGAGCTCGGGAAGAAGATCACCCGTAGAACCGGGCATCTCCTCTGCAGGACGACCCGTTAGCATACCTACAGACATTACTCTGTTAGTCGACTTCCTCGCCGAACTCTTTTCTTTCAAAGATTCGCTTAAGCACTTACTAAATATGCCGCGTCGAAGCCGCTGATTCTCCTTAGTAGAGTCCGACAGCTGGCCACGAACATCTTTAAGTTCAACGTCCAGCTTGGTGTTGGCATCCTGAAGCTCATTCTTCTCCCGCCTCACCCTTGTCAACATATCTCACCGGCCTTTAGCCGGCGTAAGAGTTGTTGCCTCTCCGGATCCAGTCCGGCGCCATCTGCAATATGATTTGGCAGTTTCATACCCACGCTGCACTTCGCAAGATATTAATCTTTTGAAGTGTATCTTACCAGAGGGGGTCTCTTTAGGCTCCCCTGCCGCGGCTAGTGCGGCCTCCAGTTGGGCTTTGCACTCTTTCAGCTCCTGGGACAGTATGGTATTCTTCTCTGTAAGAACCTGCATAACAAATGATCCTTAAACCAGTTACTCTAACTGTTTCAAGTCTCGGGGGCTACTGGTACATACATATATATTTACCAAAATTTTCTTACCCGTATGTCTTTTACATATTGCTCCATGGCTCTGGTTAAACCATTTTGAGCGGCACGGAGGTACGCATCTCCCGAATTGAAGGCATCTAATGCCTCTCGGGAGAAACAAGCGTCGCGAAGAACTGTCCGGCGACGCCTGTGGTTCATGGCACTCTCCACCTCGGAATTGGTGGCAGACAGCCTGTTCGCATCCTCTGTCGGAGGAGCGTCCGGTGCGCGCCTCATGTTCGCTCCCGCTTCTGGGCCAGGCGTTGCAGTTTGACTGGTGGAGGCGCGGTTGGCAACCTCTCCGGATGTAGTCCGGCGAGGTCTCTTCGTCCTGAAGATAGCACGAACGTTAATATGCCCTGAAGAAATAACACCAGGGAAAAAGAGGATGTGCTATATCTTTGCGCCTGCGTCCCAGTCCGGACTACATTCCTTTTTTCCCCACGGGGCCCTGCGGCCCCTCGTTGGCTAGCCACCGCAGGTTCGGCCTCCCGCCTTGGAAACCTCCCCTGCAAAACACGGCCAGGAAAACTGAAATGCGTGAGAATGGATTCCTTCTCAAAGGGATGAGACTCCGCTCTCTGTTACCTGGGAGGCCGGGATTAACCCTGGGTAATCAGCCGTAATGGACACCAAGGTATTGTCCTTGCTTAACTGATGAAACACCCCGTCAATCAACTCCACCGATATATCCGGATCCTCTTCGGAGTCCGGATCTAGGGACCGTTCTGGATCCTCGGGTTGTGGGGGACGGCTGTTTATATCCTTTACTTCCTGACGCAGTTCCTGCGTTGAAATCGTTGGACTACATATTTAATCATGGGAATATAAAGCGGATGGGCAGGCACAATTGATAGTATGGGCCTTTTCATCCCCAAGCTTGGGCCTTTTCATATTATAAGCATAATCATTCTCATCATTAATAGTATGGATAGCACCAATAGTATAGAAATTATCATATTCTTCCAAGCAAGTGCCAAAAAGATTTTCAAGATCATAAGAAGTATCATTATCTTCCACAATTATATTTTCATGAGGCAAATAGTAATAGGAGCAACATATTTGGGAGAGATATCTTTTTACCTCTCTTCCTTTTTCTTTTCTTCTTCTTCACCACATCATGTGTGGGTTCAATCCTCTTTTTGGAGCTCCTTATTAATGAGATTGGTTGAATAGGAGGCTCCTCCTCGTTACCTGATTCATCATAAGAAATAATAGGAGAATATTGGGAAGTCTCTTCCCTTTCATTAGTGTTCTCTTCATCTTCTATTTGCTTTCTTTTCTTTATGTAATTGGCAATATAATGATTTTCAATGCAATTCACCGCACAATACATATAAATTTCCTCTAGATCAAAACTAAGAAGTTTATAACGGGCAAATTCTGGAAGATGTTTAGTTATATGTTTCATTTCTTCGTAGCCCATAAGCAAACTAAGTTCATTATAATGTGCAAGGGAAATCAAGTCATCACAATTTTTGGACACGATTAGATCATGAAACAATTTGCATCGGATAGCTAAATGACCCTGTTCATTGCAAAGTATATACAAGTACGGCCAAGAAAATTTAAATCTTCAGCACAATCATCTAGCCTTTCTTGCAATAATTTAGTTTCTAAGTACTTATGCCTCTTGCAATATCTATCTTCCCTATTTGGTGTGTACTTACAAACCCAGTGCACTCCACAAAAATTGACATGTTTACCGAAAAAGGCTTTCGCCCCGCTTTATATATAAAGCAACGATCCAAAACAAACCGGTACAAACGCACGCCATCACAACACATGCACACACCCAAGGCAGAATACATAGGCGCGGAGCGCAGCAACACCACCCCTATCACTACAAGAGTAATCGGGGACTCCCCCGTGAACATGCCACCGCAAAGAGATGAATCCGCGTACGACGAACCATGGTCTCCAAGACGGCGCCTTCAGGAAGGTTATGACACCGGAGCGCCGCCTCTCGATCTGAGGATCAGAGTTTCCCCTGGAGCGACACGACTGGCAATGAGAGCCGCGACGACGCCTTCAAGAAGGGAACGAGTCTCGCCGCCGCCGGTCTGGCCAAAGACAGAGCAGGTTTTCACCCCGGCCAACACTCACCGCCATCGAACGCCACACCCCGGCTACCACGCCGCCCACACGGCCATGGCCACCGGGCAGCACCAAGCCACGGGCTCTGCCCAATAGCGCCGCACTACCACCACCAGGGCCGCCGCCCCGGCATCCAAGACCTTGACATCTCCACACCCAAGACCAGCCGCTACCCCAACCAAAGAGACGAGCGGAAAGGCCCCGCCTTTCGCACCCCTGGACGGCCCCCAACGCCGAGACCCAAAACGTCGGCCAAAATTGGCCACCATCGACCCATCCTACTGCATCGGGCGCAAGACGAGCACGGTCCTGCAGCCGGGTGCGAACCGAGCATGGTCCTGCAGCCGGGCGCGAGACAAGCACGGTCCTGTTGCCGGGTGCGAAACGAGATCGATCCAACAGCCGGGCACAGGACGAGCTCAATCCTGCTGCACCGGGCGTGAGACAGGCGATGGACTACAGCTGGGAGAGGGCCAGCCCTTCGACGAAAGTAGTGCCCGAGTGCCGAGGGGAGGGATCGAAGGCCGAAACAGTCCACCTGCAAACGAGCCGACACCGACGAAGAAGCCAGCCGAAGCTGCAGCCGGGACCGCCTGATGAGGTGGTCTACTAGAAATATTCTTCGGTTACAGACTCCAAGATATCTGCTCCAACTTCCCTACTACTGATGGAGGTGGTCTACTAGAAATATTCTTCGGTTGCAGACTCCATGATATCTGCTCCAGCTTCATCAACATAGTCATCATCGCTATCATCTGGATCCGAGTCGGTGTCGTCGATGATGATGTAGTCTTCCGGGCGAATCTCCTTGGGTTCTTCGTCTTCTTCTACTGGTGTAGGGCCTCCCATAAATATTCCAATCTTCTTGATCAGATCGTCATTCTTCTCCCACTAATACTTCGATTTCCTCTTCATAATCTTCACGTGTAGCCTTGAGTTCTTCCTCCAGTTCCTTGATTCTTGTCCTTGCCTTCTTCAGTCTATCATGTCGGCGCACATCTGGTTCTCCTGACGTCGAATGTGCTGGTTTAACTCCTGGATAAAAGCTGAAATTGATCTATCCTTTCTGGTGCTGATCATCTCCCAGTGCTCATCTCGGCACCCACAAATCTGATAGATAGTATCCTTGAGATCATTTCGGTAGAATTCTCCAATGCGTCCCATGGCGATGTGAGCTGCCATGCTCTTTGCTAGACTCCAAGTTGGTGCATTAAAAGAAAACTCTATGGGCTCAGTGACTGGCATGAACGTCCTTCCTGGAACTTGAACTTGAATCATCCAGCGCTCTTCTTCAGGTAAAGTGGCGTTGTAGGTGCTGGTGAAGCTTGGTACTCCTATGTTCAGATATCTAGTGACTTCCTTCAAATGACGCCCAAAGGGTGTATCTTCATCCGATTGCGTGAACTTGTTCCTTGCATCCACCATCCTAAAAGAGTAGAAAAGATGAGGAGTTAGAAAGAGAAGAGAGTGAGTAGTGATCTAGGTCTTTAGCTTAGTGGTCGTGTCCTACAGTCAGCGTGTGCTCTGATACCATCTTGTAGCGACCAGACCTCAAACGGTCCAATCTCTGTGCTCCGGTGTCATCCCTGGATCAGTCATGCTGACACCACACAGTACTTGAAGGATTTATAACAGAGTAGCAATCACACACTTATTACATCGAATGTCTCAATAGAGAACTTATTACAATAAATATGGCGTAAGGCCATCTAATAACGATAACAGCGGAAGGCTTGGAAGATAAGTGAGTCCATCAACTCCAACAGCATCACTGAGTATAGAACTATGACCTAAAACTCCTTAATCGTTGTCTGAAAAGTCTGCAACATTAACGTTGCAGCCCGAAACGGGTCAGCACATGGAATATGCTGACAATGTAACACATAGAGAATAATGGAATGAAACAACTATTCTATAAGCATATTAGGCTGGTGGAAAGCTCTATGGTTACAGTTTTGCGTAAAGTCAATTTTTCCCTACTGCAATGGAATAAATTTATTTAACTATCATGGTGATTGTTAAACATTGAGAATGGTTGACATAGCATTCTCAATCTCAATTAAGCATCATCATTAAACAAACCCATCAAAATTAATTTATAGTAACATGTTGAGATTCACCTGATAACCCAGGTACTAGATACTCAAGATGTCCATAACCGGGAACACGGCTAACCATGATTAGTTTATACACTCTGCAGAGGTTTGCGCACTTTTCCCCACAAGACTCGATCTCCTCCATTGGATTTCTCGCACTACATGGTGTTTGAGAAACGGATGACCGAGACATAGTCTTTCAGAAGAGCTAGCACCTTACGATGGGTAGACCGTACCACCTACATCCCCTACATCTGCTAGTCTACCACTGTAATAGTTCGCACGACTTAGTCAACTATGCTAGAGCCCATAATAGCTTGTGGCTGCACAGGAAAGTTTCTAGCATGAATAATCTCATGATCCCTTTGAGCCTGGGTGACGGTCCATAGAGAAAACAGGCAATCCTGGAATACCCAGGTACCTCAATCCATCCAGATGTGTGTTTAAGTTGCCACCTTAAATAAACCATTAATTAACATTCTCACATCTGTCATGGATACACTCACCCAATCCACGTCTACTAGCATAGCATGGCATAATAAACAAACGTAGAAGTAACTCCCAAAGGTTTGATAATAAACAGGTAATAGGTACTACCACAACTACTTCCCAAACCCACAATTTAATTAGATCATAATCATGAAAATCTAATGCAATAAAACTGGGTAGAGGGAAAGACATGATCAAAGTGTTACTTGCCTTGTTGATGGTCCGGGAAACCTAGCAATTCGAAGTAGCAAGCGGCGCACTCCGGGTACTCTATCGCAAACAAACAACCATACAATAAGTACTCAACTAATGCATAGGTAAAACTCAAATAAAAGATCTAACCAAAAAGTTCAACTTAAGAACTCTAGTTGGCAAAAGAATCAAATCGAACGAAGTAACGAAAGACAAAAGGCAAAAGAAACAGGCTTCGTTTACTATTCTGAATCTAAGGCAATTTTTACAGTGGCAAAAACTTGTTTAAATTGGTTAAACGGAAAGAGGGTTTCGAAACGAAACTCCAGGCGCTTGAATCGCCTGATTCCGATAAACGAGCGAAAAGTTAGACTAAAACGAAAATCGGATCAGAAATCGCGATCAGAAAAATCGCGGATTTAATCCGAGAAAAAGAAAAACGACGAACAGTTTAACGAATAAACGTTCGTTAACTGAATCTAAACGAAGAACGCGTTCGTTAAAACGAACGAACGAGCGAACGCTCGCTAATTAACTAAACCGAGAAAAAAACCGATCTAAAGAAAAAAACGAAACTAAAAAAACCGAATGAAAACAGGCGAAAACCGAACGAAAACCGACGGGTCAACCTCGGTGACTCGGCGGCGAGACGGGCGGCGGCGGCTCCGACGAGGCGTCGGCGGTGGCGGGGTCCGAAGGGCGGCGTCGGGCGCGGGCCGGCGGCGGCGAAGGCGGGCGGCGGCGGTCCGGCGGGCGGGGGCGGGGCGGGGCGCGGGGCCTCGAGGCGGGCGGCGGCTAGGGTTTCGGCCCGGGGTGGGCCGGCGGCTTATAAAGGCTGAGGCCTGGCGGAGTCCGGGCCTAGCACGGCCCGTAGGTCGGTTTGGACGTTTTTTTAATACTTACGCTCGGAAAAAAACAAAAGGACTACTAAACGGACTCCAAAAATCCTGAAATAAATTTTCCCCGGCTTCTAAAATCAAGCCGCACAGGATGAACATTTATTTGGGGCCTAAATGCAATTTTGAAAAATGCGCATTTTTTCCTAAATTCAAATAAAATAGCAAATAAAACCAAATAAAATCTTATTTGATTTTTTTATTAAATCCTCAATATTTATTTATTTTGGGAAAGTCATTTTATTCCCTCTCTCATATTTTTGTAATAGAAATAATTGAACATAAAATAAATAAAATCAAAAGATCCTATTTTCAAAATTTGAGACAACTCAAATATGAAAATAACGAAATCCCCAACTCTCTCCGAGGGTCCTTGAGTTGCGAAAAATTTATAGGATCAACCAAAATGCAATAAATACGATATGCAATGATGATCTAGTGTATAACATTCCAAATTGAAAATTTGGGATGTTACAAACCTACCCCCCTTAAGATGAATCTCGCCCTCGAGATTCGGGTTGGCTAGAAAATAGGTGAGGGTGGTCTTTCAGCAATTCTTCCTCTCGTTCCCACGTGGCTTCATCCTCCGTGTGGTGGCTCCACTGAACCTTGCAAAACTTGATAACCTTGCTGCGGGTGACTCGACTGGCATACTCTAGAATCTTAACTGGTTTCTCCTCATAGGTCAAATCACTGTCCAACTGAATCGCTTCCAGTGGTACCGTATCTCTCAGCGGTATGTCAGCCATCTCTGTGTGGCACATCTTCAACTGGGATACATGGAACACGTCGTGAACTCCCGACAATCCTTCGGGCAATTCCAACTTGTAGGCTACTTCTCCCATACGCTCCAAAACTTTGTATGGGCCTACAAAACGTGGCGCTAATTTTCCTTTAACTCCAAAGCGCTTAACTCCTCGAAGTGGTGATACTCGAAGATAAACTCGGTCTCCAACTTCGTAAACTGTCTCCTTGCGTTTAGAATCTGCATAACTCTTCTGCCTGGATTGTGCTACCTTCAGCCTATCGCGAATTAATTTCACTTTCTGTTCAGATTCCTTTATACCTTCAGCCTATCGCGAATTAATTTCACTTTCTGTTCAGATTCCTTTATTAGATCCGGTCCAAACAACTGGCGGTCTCCAACTTCATCCCAGGACAATGGGGTCCTGCACCTCCTTCCGTACAAGGCTTCGAAAGGGGCCATCTTCAAACTGGATTGATAGCTGTTGTTGTAAGAGTACTCTGCATACGGCAAATTCTCGTTCCAGCTAGATCCGTAGTCTAGGGCACAAGCTCTTAGCATATCCTCCAAAATCTGATTGACTCTATCAGTCTGTCCATCTGTCTGCGGGTGAAAAGCTGTGCTAAACTCCAGTCTGGTTCCCAAAGTCTCATGCAACTGATTCGAGAACTTTGAGGTAAACTAGGTTCCTCTATCTGATACAATGCTCCTTGGAACTCCATGCAGACATACGATCCTAGTCAGGTATATCTTTGCCAACTTTGCACTGGTATAGGTAGTCTTCACTGGAATGAAATTAGCTACCTTTGTCAAACGATCGACTACAACCCATATCGAGTCATAGCCCGAACGTGTTCTAGACAATCCTGTAATAAAATCCATGCCTAGCTTATCCCACTTCCATTCGGGTATCGGCAATGGTTGTAGAAATCCTACTGGCTTCTGATGCTCTGCCTTCACTCTCTGACATACATCACAAACTGCTACATACTCCGCAATATCCTTCTTCATTCCGGTCCACCAGAAAATATCCTTCAAATCCAAATACATCTTGGTATTTCCTGGGTGAATCGAGTATGGTGAATCATGGGCCTCTTGCAGAATTAGTTTCCTGATCTCCGGATCATTTTGGCACATAAACACGGTCTTCAAACCATAGGGTATCGTGCTCATCCTCATGAAATCCCTTAGCTTTTCCTTTTCTCATTTTCTCCTTTATCTCGGCAATCTCCTTATCAGTCTTTTGGGCTTCTATGATCCTATCCATCAACGTAGACTGAATCTCCAATGCTGCTACATAGCCTCTCGGAACTATTTCCAAACAAAGCTCTCGAAGATTTTCGGCTAACTCCCTTGGTAAATCTCCCGTCATTAAGGTGTTGATGTGGCTCTTACGGCTCAACGCGTCAGCTACTACGTTAGCCTTTCCAGGGTGATAATGCAATCTCATATCATAATCCTTGATGAGCTCCAACCATCTCCTTTGTCTGAGATTCAACTCCTTTTGTGTGAAAATATACTTCAAAATCTTATGATCCGTGTACACCTCGCAATGGTTTCCAATCAGAAAATGTCTCCAAGTCTTCAGTGCATGCACTACGGCTGCTAACTCCAAATCATGTGTAGCATAATTCAACTCATGAGGCTTAAGTTGTCGTGAGGCATATGAAACAACTCTTCCTTCCTGCATAAGCACTGCTCCAAGTCCTCGACGTGAAGCATCACAATACACCTCATAATCCTTGGTATGATCCGGTAAAATCAACACTGGTGAGGTAACCAAACGTTTCTTCAACTCCTGAAAACTAGCCTCACATTCCTCAGTCCATATGAACTCGGTATCCTTCTTCAACAACTCCATCATAGGCTTCGCAATCTTTGAGAAATTCTCAATAAACCTCTGGTAGTATCCTGCGAGTCCAAGAAAACTCCGGATCTCTCCAACTATGGTTGGTGCTTCCCACGTCACGGTATCAACTTTAGTGGGATCTACTGCTATACCTTCTCCGGATATAACGTGTCCGAGAAATCCAACTTCTTTCAACCAAAACTCACATTTGCTAAACTTGGCATATAACTGATGTTCTCTGAGCTTTCCAAGAACCAAACACAAATGCTCCTTATGCTCCTCTTCATTCTTCGAGTAAACCAGGATATCATCAATGAACACTACCACGAACTTATCCAAGAACTCCATAAACACTTTGTTCATCATGTTCATAAAATATGCAGGTGCATTAGTCAGACCAAATGACATAACGGTATACTCGTATAGCCCATACCTGGTGGTAAAAGCCGTCTTGGGTATATCCTGTTCCGAATCTTCAACTGGTGGTATCCTGATCGCAGATCGATCTTGGAAAATACCTTAGCTCCTTGCAATCGATCAAACAGATCATTGATCATCGGTAGTGGGTATTTGTTCTTGATGGTTACTTCATTCAATCCTCGATAATCGACAACCATCCTTAACGATCCATCCTTCTTTTCTACTAGAAGTACTGGCGATCCCCAAGGTGAATAACTTGGGCGAATGCATCCTTTATCCAGTAACTCCTTAATTTGCTTCTTAATTTCCACCAAATCCTTTGCAGGCATCCTATATGGTCTCTTTGATATTGGCCCTATGCCTGGCAAAAGCTCAATCAGAAACTCAATATCTCTATTCGGTGGCATGCCTGGCAATTCTTCTGGAAATACATCAGGGAAATCCTTCACTACTGGTACTTCCTCTTGCACAACTCATGTTAAACAATTTACTTGAGTCCTCTTCGGCACATGCCGGGATACATACTTGATCCTTCTCCCTTCTGGCGTTGTAAGCAAAATTGACTTACTGGCACATTCAATATTCCCTTCATACTTTGATAACCAATCCATGCCTAATATCACATCCAACCCTTGGGATTCCAATACTATTAGGTTCGAGGGAAAAACATAGTTACCAATCCTTAATGGTAACCGATCACACCATAGACTAGCCATATATTCTGCTCCAGGCGAGGTTACAAACATGGGTGCCCTAAGGGCTTGGGTTGGCAGTTTATACTTATCCACAAATCCCCTTGATATGTATGAATGCGATGCACCAGTATCAAAAAGAACGAGTGCAGTAAATGACTTAACCAAAAACTTACCGATTACTGCATCCGGCTGCTCTTCAACCTCCTCCACGTTAACGTGGTTCACCTGTCCCCTGTTGAAAGGGTTTGGCTTCTTCCCAGAGCTTCCATTGCCATTTCGATTCTGTGATTCAGGACATTCGTTGGCATAATGTCTGGTCTTCTGGCACTTAAAGCAAGTGACTTGGCTCAGGTCTTTCTTGGCTGGGGTTGATGGGTTGGTGCGGTTCTGGCCGTTGCTTCCTCAATTCCCATTACCAGTCTTGGGGCCATTGTGATTGTGCGAGCTACCTCCTCCATGGGTATGCTGGAAATGTCCTCCCGGTCTAGGGGTAAAACGTGGCTTCTGCTGAGCTCCAGAATTGTACTTTCCTTGCCCATACTTCCTCTTGTGATTCCCAATTTGCTGCTGCTTCCCTTCAATCATAAGAGCACGATCTACCAACTCCTGGTAGTTGTTGAAGGTTGCTACCATCAACTGCATGCTCAACTCATCATTCAGTCCTTCCAGAAACTTCTCCTGCTTTGCTGCATCCGTAGCAACGTAATCTGGGGCATAACGTGCTAATTTACTAAAGTCCTCCACATACTAGCCAACTGTCCGTCCTCCTTGGCACAAGTTGCGAAACTCTTGCTTCTTCATGGCCATAGCTCCTGCTGAAACATGGGCAGTTCGAAAAGCCTGCTGAAACTGGTCCCATGTGACTGTATCGACAGGGAAAGTGGCTGTGAAATTTCCCCACCATGATGCTGCGGGTCCTTCAAGCTGATGTGCGGCAAACTTCACCTTCTCCGCATCCGTGCATCCTGTTGTGGTCAACTCTCTAGCTGCTTTGCGGAGCCAATCATCTGCTACTATCGGCTCGGTGCTACTAGAAAACACCGGCGGATTCAGCCTAAGAAAATGGGCTAAGTGATCAACAGGTCGTGGGGGTGGTGGGTTGTTGTTGTTGTTGTTCCCTTGATTCTGATTCTGGACTAGTAACTGCTTCAATATGTTCTGCTACTGGATCAACTGGGTGAGCTCCGGTGGGAAGGTAAATCCGGGGTCACGTCTCGGAGGCATCTGAGGGTTTAGAAAAGATGAGATTTAAGAATAGAGGGTCTCTAAAGAGAAAACACTACCCATATGCACATGAGGCAAAAGCAGACAATTCACTTCATTCATTCAATCAAACAAGGGCATACAATCGATCTAACTTATCGCAAAAGTGATCGGACTATAATATTTACATGGTGGACTACTACTACTGATGAGGTGGTCTACTAGAAATATTCCTCGGTTGCAGACTCCATGATATCTGCTCCAACTTCATCAATGTAGTCATCATCGCTATCATCTGGATCCGAGTCGGTGTCGTCGATGATGATGTAGTCTTCCGAGCGAATCTCCTTGGGTTCTTCGTCTTCTTCTACCGGTGTAGGGCCTCCCATAAATATTCCGATCTTCTTGATTAGATCGTCATTCTTCTCCACTAATACTTCAATTTACTCTTCATAATATTCACGTGTAGCCTTGAGTTCTTCCTCCAGTTCCTTGATTCTTGTCTTTGCCTTCTTCAGGTCTATCATGTCGGCGCACATCTGGTTCTCCTGACGTCAAATGTGCTGGTTTAACTCCTGGATAAAACCTGCAATTGATCTATCCTTTCTGGTGCTGATCATCTCCCAGTGCTTATCTCGGCGCCCACAAATCTGGTAGATAGTATCCTTGAGATCATTTCGGTAGACTTCTCCAATGCGTCCCATGGTGATGTGAGCTGCCATGCTCTTTCCTAGACTCCAAGTTGGCGCATCAAAAGAAAACTCTATGCGCTCAGTGACTGGCATGAACGTCCTTCCTGGAACTTGAACTTGAATCATCCAGCGCTCTTCTTCAGGTAAAGTGGCGTTGTAGGTGCCGGTGAAGCTTGGTACTCCTATGTTCAGATATCTAGTGACTTCCTTCAAATGACATCCAAAGGGTGTATCTTCATCTGGTTGCGTAAACTTGTTCCTTGCATCCGCCATCCTAAAAGAGTAGAAAAGATGAGGAGTCAGAAAGAGAAGAGAGTGAGTAGTGATCTAGGTCTTTAGCTTAGTGGTCGTGTCCTACAGTCAGCGTGTGCTCTGATACCATCTTGTAGCGACCAGACCTCAAACAGTCCAATCTCTGTGCTCCGGTGTCATCCCTGGATCAGTAATGCTGACACCACATAGTACTTGAAGGATTTATAACAGAGTAGCAATCACACACTTATTACATCGAGTGTCTCAATAGAGAACTTATTACAATAAATATGGCATAAGGCCATCTAATAACGATAACAACGAAAGGCTTGGAAGATAAGTGAGTCCATCAACTCCAACAACATCACTGAGTATAGAACCACGACCTAAAACTCCTTAATCATCGTCTGAAAAGTCTGCAACATTAATGTTGCGGCCCGAAACGGGTCAGCACATGGAATATGCTGGCAATGTAACACATAGAGAGTAATGGAATGAAACAACTATTCTATATGCATATTAGGCTGGTGGAAAGCTCTATGGTTACAGTTTTGCGTAACGCCAATTTTTCCCTACGCCAAAGGAATAAATTTATTTAACTATCATGGTGGTTGTTAAACATTGAGAATGGTTGACAGCATTCTCAATCCCAATTAAGCATCATCATTAAACAAACCCATCAAAATTAATTTTATAGTAACATGTTGAGATTCACATGATAATCCAGGTACTAGATACTCAAGATGTCCATAACCAGGAACACGGCTAACCATGATTAGTTTACACACTCTGCAGAGGTTTGCGCACTTTTCCCCACAAGACTCGATCTCCTCCATTGGTTTTCTCGCACTGCATGGTGTTTCAGAAACGGATGACCGAGACATAGTCTTTCAGAAGCGCCAGCACCTTACGATGGGTAGACCGTACCACCTACATCCCCTACATCTGCTAATCTACCACTATAAGAGTTCCCACGACTTAGTCAACTATGCTAGAGCACATAATAGCTTGTGGCTGCACACGGAAGTTTCTAGCATGAATAATCTCATGATCCCTTTCAGCCTGGGTGGCGATCCATAAAGAAAAACAGGCAATCCTGGAATACCCAGGTACCTCAATCCACCCAGATGTGTGTTTAAGTTGCCACCTTAAATAAACCATTAATTAACAATCTCACATCTGTCATGGATACACTCACCCAATCCACGTCTACTAGCATAGCATGGCATAATAAGCAAACGTAGAAGTAACTCCCAAAGGTTTGATAATAAACAGGTAATAGGTACTACCTCAACTACTTCACAAACCCATAATTTAATTAGATCCCTAGCATGCAATGTGTAAGGATTGATCTAATACAATAAAACTGGGTAGAGGGAAAAACATGATCAAAGTGTTACTTGCCTTGCTGATGGTCCGGGAAACCTAGCGATTCGAAGTAGCAAGCAGCGCACTCCGGGTACTCTATCGCAAACAAACAAGCATACAATAAGTACTCAAATAATGCACAGGTAAAACTCGAATAAGAGATCTAACCAGAAAGTTCAACTTAAGAACTCTAGTTGGCAAAAAAGACAAATCGAACGAAGCAACGAAAGACAAAAGGAAAAAGAAACAGGCTTCGTTTACTATTCTGGATCTAAGGCAATTTTTACAGTGGCAAAAACTTGTTTAAGTTGGTTAAACGGAAAGGGGTTTCAAAACAAAACTCCAGGCGCTTGAATCGTCTGATTCCGATAAACGAGCGAAAAGTTAGACTAAAAAGAAAATCGGATCAGAAATCACGATCAGAAAAATCGCGGATTTAATCTGAGAAAAAGAAAAACGACGAACAGTTTAACGAACAAACGTTCATTAACTGAATCTAAACGAAGAACGCGTTCGTTAAAACGAACGAACGAGCGAACGCTCGCTAATTAGCCTAGACCAGAAAAAAAACGATCTAAAGAAAAAAATGAAACTAAAAAAAACGAACGAAAACCGGCGAAAACCGAACGAAAACCGGCGGGTCAACCTCGGCAACTCGGCGGTGAGACGGGCGGCGGCGGCTCCGGCGAGGTGGCGGCGTCGGCGGCGGTGGGCGGCGGCGGCGAGGGCGCGGCGGCGAAGGCGTCGGGGTCCGGCGGGGCGGCGGCGGCGAGGGCGCGGGGCGGCGGCGTCGGGCGCGG